>NW_026736262.1:0-77431 GCF_949786415.1 Peromyscus eremicus | reverse complement strand
ACAGTTTTTTTGTTCTCAGCAAGCTCACTGTTCGGAACACATAGGAAACACAGTAGAGTAGAAGAGTGCTCTTTTCTCAAAAGCAGAGTGTGTTTCATGTAAGGCGAGCTAGCATTTGTTTCCCAGTCCTAAATGGAGTTGAATCACATGCAGTTTCTGGTCCATGAGCAAGAGTTGTTTTCTGGTAAGAAGAGTCACTATTGCGCTGCCATTGCCATACACAGGACAAATAGCACTGGCGTCTGTTCCCAGCAAGTACAGTGTATTGGACTGAAGAGGATCTACTGTTCTTGTTAGGTTCCTAAGCAGACTTGAACTTGATATGGCCGTGTCTGTAGGAAGCACAGTTTTTTTGTTCTGAGCAAGCTCACTTTTCGGAACACATAGGAAACACAGTAGAGTAGAAGAGTGCTCTTTTCTCAAAAGCAGAGTGTGTTTCTTAAAAGTCGAGCTAGCGTTTGTTTCCCAGTCTTAAATGGAGTGAAGTCACATGCAGTTTTTTGTCCTACGAGCAAGAGTTGTTTTCTGGTAAGACAAGTCAATATTGGGCTCCAATTGCCATACACAGTGCAAATAGCACTCGCGTCTGTTCCCCGCAAGTATATTGTATTGGACTGAATAGGAGCTACTGTTATTGTCAGTTTACTAAGCAGAGTTGAACTAGATATGATCCGTGTGTGTAGGAAGCACAGTTCTTTGGTTCTGAGCAAGCTCACTGTTTGGACCCCATAAGAAACACAGTAGAGTAGAAGAGTGCTCTTTTCTCAAAAGCAGAGTGTGTTTCATGTAAGGCGAGCTAGCATTTGTTTCTCAGTCCTAAATGGAATTGAATCACATGCAGTTTCTGGTCCTACGAGCAAGAGTTGTTTTCTGGTAAGGAAAGTCACTATTGCGCTCCCATTGCCATACACAGTGCAAATAGCACTCGCGTCTGTTCCCAGCAAGTACAGTGTATCGGACTGAAGTGGAGCTTCTGTTCTTGTCAGTTTCCTAAGCAGAGTTGAACTAGATATGGCCCGTGTGTGTAGGAAGCACAGTTCTTTTGTTCTGAGCAAGCTCAGTGTTCGGACCCATAGGAAACACAGTAGAGTAGAAGAGTGCTCTTTTCTCAAAAGCAGAGTGTGTTTCATGGAAGGAAAGCTAGCATTTGTTTCTCAGTCCTAAATGGAGTTTAATCATATGCAGTTTCTGGTCCTACGAGCAAGAGTTGTTTTCTGGTAAGGAAAGTCACTATTGTGCTCCCATTGCCATCCACAGTGCAAATAGCACTGGCATCTGTTCCCAGCAAGTACAGTGTATCGGACTGATGAGGAGCTACTGTTCTTGTCAGTTTCCTAAGCAGAGTTGAACTAGATATGGGCCGTGTGTGTAGGAAGCACAGTTTTTTTTTTCTGAGCAAGCTCACTGTTCTGGCCCTATAGAAAACACAGTAGAGTAGAAGAGTGCTCTTTTCTCTAAAGCAGAGTGTGTTTCTTTTAAGGCGAGCTAGCGTTTGTTTCCCATTCCTAAATGGAGTGGAATCACATGCAGTTTGTGTTCCTACGAGCAAGAGTTGTTTTCTGGTAAGGAAAGTCACTATTGTGCTCCCATTGCCATACACAGTGCAAATAGCCCTCCCATCTGTTCCCAGCAAGTACAGTGTATTGGAAAGAAGAGGAGCTACTGTTCTTCTCAGTTTCCTAAGCAGAGTTGAACTACATATGGCCCGTGTGTGTAGGAAGCACAGTTCTTTTTTTCTGAGCAAGCTCACTGTTCTGGCCCTATAGGAAACACAGTAGAGTAGAAGAGTGCTCTTTTCTCAAAAGCAGAGTGTGTTTCTTGTAAAGCGAGGTAGAGTTTGTTTCCCAGTCCTAAAATGGAGTTGAATCACATGCAGTTTCTGGTCCACGAGCAAGAGTTGTTTTCTGGTAAGAAGAGTCACTATTGCGCTGCCATTGCCATACACAGGACAAATAGCATTGGCGTCTGTTCCCAGCAAGTACACTGTATTGGACTGAAGAGGATCTACTGTTCTTGTCAGGTTTCTAAGCAGACTTGAACTAGATATGGCCGTGTGTGTAGGAAGCACAGTTTTTTTGTTCTGAGCAAGCTCACTTTTCGGAACACATAGGAAACACAGTATAGTAGAAGAGTGCTCTTTTCTCAAAAGCAGAGTGTGTTTCTTGGACGTCGAGCTAGCATATGTTTCCCAGTCCTAAATGGAGTTGTGTCACATGCAGTTTTTTGTCCTACGAGCAAGAGTTGTTTTCTGGTAAGACAAGTCACTATTGGGCTCCAAATGCCATATACAGTACAAATAGCACTCGCGTCTGTTCCCAGCAAGTACAGTGTATTGGACTGAAGAGGATCTACTGTTCTTGTCAGGTTTCTAAGCTAAATTGAACTACATATGGCCGTGTGTGTAGGAAGCACAGTTCTTTTGTTCTGAGCAAGTTCAGTGTTCGGACTCCATAGGAAACCAGTAGAGTAGAAGAGTGCTCTTTTCTCAAAAGCAGAGTGTGTTTCTTGTAAGGCGAGCTAGCGTTTGTTTCCCAGTCCTATATGGAGTTGAGTCACATGCAGTTTTTTGTCCTACGAGCAAGAGTTGTTTTCTGGTATGACGAGTCACTATTGTGCTCTAATTGCCATACACAGTGCAAATAGCACTCGCATCTCTTACCCGCAAGTACAGTGTATTGGACTGAAAAGGAGCTACTGTTCTTGTCAGTTTCCTAAACAGAGTTGAACTAGATATGGCCCTTGTGTGTAGGAAGCACAGTTCTTTTGTTCTGAGCAAGCTCACTGTTCGGACCCCATAGGAAACACAGTAGAGTAGAAGAGTGCTCTTTTCTCAAAAGCAGAGTGTGTTTCATGTAAGGCGAGCTAGCATTTGTTTCCCAGACCTAAATGGAGTTGAATCACATGCAGTTTCTGGTCCTATGAGCAAGAGTTGTTTTATGGTAAGGAAAGTCACTATTGTGTTCCCATTGCCCTACACAAGGCAAATAGCACTGGCGTCTTTTCCCAGCAAGTACAGTGTATTGGACTGAATAGGAGCTACTGTTCTTGTCAGTTTACTAAGCAGAGTTGAACTAGATATGGTCCGTGTGTGTAGGAAGCACAGTTCTTTTGTTCTGAGCAAGCTCACTGTTTGGACCCCATAGGAAACACAGTAGAGTAGAAGAGTGCTCTTTTCTCTAAAGCAGAGTGTGTTTCTTGTAAGGCGAGCTACCGTTTGTTTCCCAGTCCTAAATGGAGTGGAATCACATGCAGTTTCTGGTCCTATGAGCAAGAGTTGTTTTCTGGTAAAGAAAGTCACTATTGCACTCCCATTGCTATACACAGTGCAAATAGCCCTCGCGTCTGTTCCCAGCAAGTACAGTGCATTGGACTGAAGAGGATCTACTATTCTTCTCAGTTTCCTAAGCAGAGTTGAACTAGATATGGCCCGTGTGTGTAGGAAGCACAGTTCTTTTTTTCTGAGGAAGCTCACTGTTCTGGCCCTATAGGAAACACAGTAGAGTAGAAGAGTGCTCTTTTCTCAAAAGCAGAGTGTGTTTCTTGTAAAGCGAGCTAGAGTTTGTTTCCCAGGCCTAAATGGAGTTGAATCACATGCAGTTTCTGGTACTACGAGCAAGAGTTGTTTTCTGTTAAGAAGAGACACTATTTCGCTGCCATTGCCATACACAGGACAAATAGCACTGGAGTCTGTTCCCAGCAAGTACAGTGTATTGGACTGAAGAGGATCTACTGTTCTTGTCAGGTTCCTAAGCAGACTTGAACTAGATATGGCCGTGTGTGTAGGAAGCACAGTTTTTTTGTTCTGAGCAAGCTCACTGTTCGGACCCCATAGGAAACACAGTAGAGTAGAAGAGTGCTTTTTTCTCAAAAGCAGAGTGTGTTTCTTTTAAGGCGAGCTAGCATTTGTTTCCCATTCCTAAATGGAGTGGAATCACATGCAGTTTGTGTTCCTACGAGCAAGAGTTGGTTTCTGGTAAGGAAAGTCACTATTGTGCTCCCATTGCCATACACAGTGCAAATAGCCCTCCCATCTGTTCCCAGCAAGTACAGTATATTGGAAAGAAGAGGAGCTACTGTTCTTCTCAGTTTCCTAAGCAGAGTTGAACTACATATGGCCCGTGTGTGTAGAAAGCACAGTTATTTTTTTCTGAGCAAGATCACAGTTCTGGCCCTATAGGAAACACAGTAGAGTAGAAGAGTGCTCTTTTCTCAAAAGCAGAGTGTGTTTCTTGTAAAGCGAGCTAGAGTTTGTTTCCCAGTCCTAAATGGAGTTGAATAACATGCAGTTTCTGGTCCACGAGCAAGAGTTGTTTTCTGGTAAGAAGAGTCACTATTGCGCTGCCATTGCCATACACAGGACAAATAGCATTGGTGTCTGTTCCCAGCAAGTACACTGTATTGGACTGAAGAGGATCTACTGTTCTTGTCAGGTTCCTAAGGAGACTTGAACTAGATATGGCCGTGTGTGTAGGAAGCACAGTTTTTTTGTTCTGAGCAAGCTCAATTTTCGGAACACATAGGAAACACAGTAGAGTAGAAGAGTGCTCTTTTCTCAAAAGCAGAGTGTGTTTCTTGGACGTCGAGCTAGCATTTGTTTCCCAGTCCTAAATGGAGTTGAGTCACATGCAGTTTTTTGTCTTAGGAGCAAGAGTTGTTTTCTGGTAAGACAAGTCACTATTGGGCTCCAATTGCCATACACAGTGCAAATAGCACTCGCGCCTGTTCCCTGCAAGTACAGTGTATTGGACTGAAGAGGAGCTACTGTTCTTGTCAGTTTCCTAAGCAGAGTTTAACTAGATATGGCCCGTGTGTGTAGGAAGCACAATTCTTTTGTTCTGAGCAAGCTCACTGTTCATACCCCATAGGAAGCACAGTAGAGTAGAAGAGTGCTCTTTTCTCAAAAGCAGAGTGTGTTTCATTTAAGGCGAGCTAGCATTTGTTTTCCAGTCCTAAATGGAGTTGAATCACATGCAGTTTCTGGTCCTACGAGCAAGAGTTGTTTTCTGGTAAGGAAAGTCACAATTGCGCTCCCATTGCCATACACAGTGCAAATAGCACTCGCGTCTGTTCCCAGCAAGTACATTGTATCGGACTGAAGAGGAGCTACTGTTCTTGTCAGTTTCCTAAGCAGAGTGGAACTAGTTATGGCCCATGTGTAGGAAGCACAGCTCTTTTGTTATGAGCAATCTCACTGTTCTGGCCCTATAGGAAACACAGTAGAGAAGAAGAGTGCTCTTTTCTCTAAAGCAGAGTGTGTTTCTTGTAAGGCGAGCTAGCGTTTGTTTCCCAGTCCTAAATGGAGTTTAATCACATGCAGTTTCTAGTCCTAAGAGCAAGAGTTGTTTTATGGTAAGAAGAGTCACTTTTGCGCTGCCATTGCCATACACAGGACAAATAGCACTGGCGTCTGTTCCCAGCAAGTACAGTGTATTGGACTGAAGAGGATCTACTGTTCTTGTCAGGTTCCTAAGCTAAATTGAACTACATATGGCCGTGTGTGTAGAAAGCACAGTTCTTTTGTTCTGAGCAAGTTCAGTGTTCGGACTCCATAGGAAACACAGTAGAGTAGAAGAGTGCTCTTTTCTCAAAAGCAGAGTGTGTTTCTTGTAAGGCGAGCTAGCGTTTGTTTCCCAGTCCTATATGGTGTTGAGTCACATGCAGTTTTTTGTCCTACGAGCAAGAGTTGTTTTCTGGTAAGATGAGTCACTATTGTGCTCTAATTGCCATACACAGTGCAAATAGCACTCGCGTCTCTTCCCCGCAAGTACAGTGTATTGGACTGAAAAGGAGCTATTGTTCTTGTCAGTTTCCTAAGCAGAGTTGAACTAGATATGGCCCTTGTGTGTAGGAAGCACAGTTCTTTTGTTCTGAGCAAGATCACTGTTCGGACCCCATAGGAAACACAGTAGAGTAGAAGAGTGCTCTTTTCTCAAAAACAGAATGTGTTTCATGTAAGGCGAGCTAGCATTTGTTTTCCAGACCTAAATGGAGTTGAATCACATGCATTTTCTGGTCCTATGAGCAAGAGTTGTTTTATGGTAAGGAAAGTCACTATTGTGCTCCCATTGTCCTACACAAGGCAAATAGCACTCGCGTCTTTTCCCAGCAAGTACAGTGTATTGGACTGAATAGGAGCTACTGTTCTTGTCAGTTTACTAAGCAGAGTTGAACTAGATATGGTCCCTGTGTGTAGGAAGCACAGTTCTTTTGTTCTGAGCAAGCTCACTGTTTGGACCCCATAGGAAACACACTAGAGTAGAAGAGTGCTCTTTTCTCTAAAGCAGTGTGTGTTTCTTGTAAGGCGAGCTAGCATTAGTTTCTCAGTCCTAAATGGAGTTGAATCACATGCAGTTTCTGGACCTACGAGCAAGAGTTGTTTTCTGGTAAGGAAAGTCACTATTGCGTTCCCATTGCCATACACAGTGCAAATAGCACCTGCGTCTGTTCCCAGCAAGTACAATGTATCGGACTGAAGAGGAGCTACTGTTCTTGTCAGTTTCCTAAGCAGAGTTGAACTAGATATGGCCATGTGTGTAGAAAGCACAGTTCTTTTGTTCTGAGCAAGCTCACTGTTTGGACCCCAGAGGAAACACAGTAGAGCAGAAGAGTGCTCTTTTCTCTAAAGCAGAGTGTGTTACTTGTAAGGCAAGCTAGCGTTTGTTTCGCAGTCCTAAATGGAGCTGAATCCCATGCAGTTTCTGGTACTACGAGCAAGAGTTGTTTTCTGGTAAAAAGAGTCACAATTGCACTGCCATGGCCATACACAGGACAAATAGCACTGGCGTCTGTTCCCAGCAAGTACAGTATATTGGGCTGAAGAGGATCTAGTGTTCTTGTCAGGTTCCTAAGCAGACTTGAAGTAGATATGGCCGTGTGTGTAGGAAGCACAGTTTTTTTGTTCTGAGCAAGCTCACTCTTCGGACCCCATAGGAAACACAGTAGAGTAGAAGAGTGCTTTTTTCTCAAAAGCAGAGTGTGTTTCTTTTAAGGCGAGCTAGCGTTTGTTTCCCATTCCTAAATGGAGTGGAATCACATGCAGTTTGTGTTCCTACGAGCAAGAGTTGTTTTCTGGTAAGGAAGTCACTATTGTGCTCCCATTGCCATACACAGTGCAAATAGCCCTCCCATCTGTTCCCAGCAAGTACAGTATATTGGAAAGAAGAGGAGCTACTGTTCTTCTCAGTTTCCTAAGCAGAGTTGAACTACATATGGCCCGTGTGTGTAGAAAGCACAGTTCTTTTTTTCTGAGCAAGATCACAGTTCTGGCCCTATAGGAAACACAGTAGAGTAGAAGAGTGCTCTTTTCTCAAAAGCAGAGTGTGTTTCTTGTAAAGCGAGCTAGAGTTTGTTTCCCAGTCCTAAATGGAGTTGAATAACATGCAGTTTCTGGTCCACGAGCAAGAGTTGTTTTCTGGTAAGAAGAGTCACTATTGCGCTGCCATTGCCATACACAGGACAAATAGCATTGGTGTCTGTTCCCAGCAAGTACACTGTATTGGACTGAAGAGCATCTACTGTTCTTGTCAGGTTCCTAAGGAGACTTGAACTAGATATGGCCGTGTGTGTAGGAAGCACAGTTTTTTTGTTCTGAGCAAGCTCAATTTTCGGAACACATAGGAAACACAGTAGAGTAGAAGAGTGCTCTTTTCTCAAAAGCAGAGTGTGTTTCTTGGACGTCGAGCTAGCATTTGTTTCCCAGTCCTAAATGGAGTTGAGTCACATGCAGTTTTTTGTCCTAGGAGCAAGAGTTGTTTTCTGGTAAGACAAGTCACTATTGGGCTCCAATTGCCATACACAGTGCAAATAGCACTCGCGCCTGTTCCCTGCAAGTACAGTGTATTGGACTGAAGAGGATCTACTGTTCTTGTCAGTTTCCTAAGCAGAGTTTAACTAGATATGGCCCGTGTGTGTAGGAAGCACAATTCTGTTGTTCTGAGCAAGCTCACTGTTCATACTCCATAGGAAGCACAATAGAGTAGAAGAGTGCTCTTTTCTCAAAAGCAGAGTGTGTTTCATTTAAGGCGAGCTAGCATTTGTTTTCCAGTCCTAAATGGAGTTGAATCACATGCAGTTTCTGGTCCTACGAGCAAGAGTTGTTTTCTGGTAAGGAAAGTCACAATTGCGCTCCCATTGCCATACACAGTGCAAATAGCACTCGCGTCTGTTCCCAGCAAGTACATTGTATCGGACTGAAGAGGAGCTACTGTTCTTGTCAGTTTCCTAAGCAGAGTGGAACTAGTTATGGCCCATGTGTAGGAAGCACAGCTCTTTTGTTATGAGCAATCTCACTGTTCTGGCCCTATAGGAAACACAGTAGAGAAGAAGAGTGCTCTTTTCTCTAAAGCAGAGTGTGTTTCTTGTAAGGCGAGCTAGCGTTTGTTTCCCAGTCCTAAATGGAGTTTAATCACATGCAGTTTCTAGTCCTACGAGCAAGAGTTGTTTTATGGTAAGAAGAGTCACTTTTGCGCTGCCATTGCCATACACAGGACAAATAGCACTGGCGTCTGTTCCCAGCAAGTACAGTGTATTGGACTGAAGAGGATCTACTGTTCTTGTCAGGTTCCTAAGCTAAATTGAACTACATATGGCCGTGTGTGTAGAAAGCACAGTTCTTTTGTTCTGAGCAAGTTCAGTGTTCGGACTCCATAGGAAACACAGTAGAGTAGAAGAGTGCTCTTTTCTCAAAAGCAGAGTGTGTTTCTTGTAAGGTGAGCTAGCGTTTGTTTCCCAGTCCTATATGGAGTTGAGTCACATGCAGTTTTTTGTCCTACGAGCAAGAGTTGTTTTCTGGTAAGATGAGTCACTATTGTGCTCTATTTGCCATAAACAGTGCAAATAGCACTCGCGTCTCTTCCCCGAAAGTACAGTGTATTGGACTGAAAAGGAGCTATTGTTCTTGTCAGTTTCCTAAGCAGAGTTGAACTAGATATGGCCCTTGTGTGTAGGAAGCACAGTTCTTTTGTTCTGAGCAAGATCACTGTTCGGACCCCATAGGAAACACAGTAGAGTAGAAGAGTGCTCTTTTCTCAAAAACAGAATGTGTTTCATGTAAGGCGAGCTAGCATTTGTTTTCCAGACATAAATGGAGTTGAATCACATGCAGTTTCTGGTCCTATGAGCAAGAGTTGTTTTATGGTAAGGAAAGTCACTATTGTGCTCCCATTGTCCTACACAAGGCAAATAGCACTCGCGTCTTTTCCCAGCAAGTACAGTGTATTGGACTGAATAGGAGCTACTGTTCTTGTCAGTTTACTAAGCAGAATTGAACTAGATATGGTCCCTGTGTGTAGGAAGCACAGTTCTTTTGTTCTGAGCAAGCTCACTGTTTGGACCCCATAGGAAACACAGTAGAGTAGAAGAGTGCTATTTTCTCTAAAGCAGTGTGTGTTTCTTGTAAGGCGAGCTAGCATTAGTTTCTCAGTCCTAAATGGAGTTGAATCACATGCCGTTTCTGGACCTACGAGCAAGAGTTGTTTTCTGGTAAGGAAAGTCACTATTGCGTTCCCATTGCCATACACAGTGCAAATAGCACCTGCGTCTGTTCCCAGCAAGTACAGTGTATCGGACTGAAGAGGAGCTACTGTTCTTGTCAGTTTCCTAAGCAGAGTTGAACTAGATATGGCCATGTGTGTAGAAAGCACAGTTCTTTTGTTCTGAGCAAGCTCACTGTTTGGACCCCATAGGAAACACAGTAGAGTAGAAGAGTGCTCTTTTCTCAAAAGCAGAGTGTGTTTCTTGTAAGGCAAGCTAGCGTTTGTTTCCTAGTCCTAAATGGAGTTGAATCACATGCAGTTTCTTGTCCTGCAAGCAAGAGCTGTTTTCTGGTAAGAAGAGTCACTATTGCGCTGCCATGGCCATACACAGGACAAATAGCACTGGCGTCTGTTCCCAGCAAGTACAGTGTATTGGACTGAAGAGGATCTACTGTTCTTGTCAGGTTCCTAAGCAGACTTGAACTAGATATGGCCGTGTGTGTAGGAAGCACAGTTTTTTTGTTCTGAGCAAGCTCACTTTTCGGAACACATAGGAAACACAGTAGAGTAGAAGAGTGCTCTTTTCTCAAAAGCAGAGTGTGTTTCATGTAAGGCGAGCTAGCATTTGTTTCCCAGTCCTAAATGGAGTTGAATCACATGCAGTTTCTGGTCCATGAGCAAGAGTTGTTTTCTGGTAAGAAGAGTCACTGTTGCGCTGCCATTGCCATACACAGGACAAATAGCACTGGCGTCTGTTCCCAGCAAGTACAGTGTATTGGACTGAAGAGGATCTACTGTTCTTGTTAGGTTCCTAAGCAGACTTGAACTAGATATGGCCGTGTCTGTAGGAAGCACAGTTTTTTTGTTCTGAGCAAGCTCACTTTTCGGAACACATAGGAAACACAGTAGAGTAGAAGAGTGCTCTTTTCTCAAAAGCAGAGTGTGTTTCTTAAAAGTCGAGCTAGCGTTTGTTTCCCAGTCCTAAATGGAGTGAAGTCACATGCAGTTTTTTGTCCTACGAGCAAGAGTTGTTTTCTGGTAAGACAAGTCAATATTGGGCTCCAATTGCCATACACAGTGCAAAAAGCACTCGCTTCTGTTCCCCGCAAGTACATTGTATTGAACTGAATAGGAGCTACTGTTCTTGTCAGTTTACTAAGCAGAGTTGAACTAGATATGATCCCTGTGTGTAGGAAGCACAGTTCTTTGGTTCTGAGCAAGCTCACTTTTTGGACCCCATAAGAAACACAGTAGAGTAGAAGAGTGCTCTTTTCTCAAAAGCAGAGTGTGTTTCATGTAAGGCGAGCTAGCATTTGTTTCTCAGTCCTAAATGGAGTGGAATCACATGCAGTTTCTGGACCTACGAGCAAGAGTTGTTTTCTGGTAAGGAAAGTCACTATTGCGTTCCCATTGCCATACACAGTGCAAATAGCACCTGCGTCTGTTCCCAGCAAGTACAGTGTATCGGACTGAAGAGGAGCTACTGTTCTTGTCAGTTTCCTAAGCAGAGTTGAACTAGATATGGCCATGTGTGTAGAAAGCACAGTTCTTTTGTTCTGAGCAAGCTCACTGTTTGGACCCCATAGGAAACACAGTAGAGTAGAAGAGTGCTCTTTTCTCAAAAGCAGAGTGTGTTTCTTGTAAGGCGAGCTAGCGTTTGTTTCCTAGTCCTAAATGGAGTTGAATCACATGCAGTTTCAGGTCCTACGAACAAGAGTTCTTTTCTGGTAAGGAAAGTCACATTGCGCTCCCATTGCCATACACAGTGCAAATAGCACTCGTGTCTGTTCCCAGCAAGTACATTGTATTGGACTGGTAAGTGCTACTGTTCGTGTCAGTTTCCTAAGCAGAGTTGAACTAGATATGATCCGTGTTTGTAGGAAGCACAGTTCTTTTGTTCTTTGAAAGCTCACTGTTTGGACCCCACAGGAAACACAGTAGAGCAGAAGAGTGCTCTTTTCTCTAAAGCAGAGTGTGTTACTTGTAAGGCAAGCTAGCGTTTGTTTCGCAGTCCTAAATGGAGCTGAATCCCATGCAGTTTCTGGTACTACGAGCAAGAGTTGTTTTCTGGTAAAAAGAGTCACAATTGCACTGCCATGGCCATACACAGGACAAATAGCACTGGCGTCTGTTCCCAGCAAGTACAGTATATTGGGCTGAAGAGGATCTAGTGTTCTTGTCAGGTTCCTAAGCAGACTTGAAGTAGATATGGCCGTGTGTGTAGGAAGCACAGTTTTTTTGTTCTGAGCAAGCTCACTGTTCGGACCCCATAGGAAACACAGTAGAGTAGAAGAGTGCTTTTTTCTCAAAAGCAGAGTGTGTTTCTTTTAAGGCGAGCTAGCGTTTGTTTCCCATTCCTAAATGGAGTGGAATCACATGCAGTTTGTGTTCCTACGAGCAAGAGTTGTTTTCTGGTAAGGAAAGTCACTATTGTGCTCCCATTGCCATACACAGTGCAAATAGCCCTCCCATCTGTTCCCAGCAAGTACAGTATATTGGAAAGAAGAGGAGCTACTGTTCTTCTCAGTTTCCTAAGCAGAGTTGAACTACATATGGCCAGTGTGTGTAGAAAGCACAGTTCTTTTTTTCTGAGCAAGATCACAGTTCTGGCCCTATAGGAAACACAGTAGAGTAGAAGAGTGCTCTTTTCTCAAAAGCAGAGTGTGTTTCTTGTAAAGCGAGCTAGAGTTTGTTTCCCAGTCCTAAATGGAGTTGAATAACATGCAGTTTCTGGTCCACGAGCAAGAGTTGTTTTCTGGTAAGAAGAGTCACTATTGCGCTGCCATTGCCATACACAGGACAAATAGCATTGGTGTCTGTTCCCAGCAAGTACACTGTATTGGACTGAAGAGGATCTACTGTTCTTGTCAGGTTCCTAAGGAGACTTGAACTAGATATGGCCGTGTGTGTAGGAAGCACAGTTTTTTTGTTCTGAGCAAGCTCAATTTTCGGAACACATAGGAAACACAGTAGAGTAGAAGAGTGCTCTTTTCTCAAAAGCAGAGTGTGTTTCTTGGACGTCGAGCTAGCATTTGTTTCCCAGTCCTAAATGGAGTTGAGTCACATGCAGTTTTTTGTCCTAGGAGCAAGAGTTGTTTTCTGGTAAGACAAGTCACTATTGGGCTCCAATTGCCATACACAGTGCAAATAGCACTCGCGCCTGTTCCCTGCAAGTACAGTGTATTGGACTGAAGAGGATCTACTGTTCTTGTCAGTTTCCTAAGCAGAGTTTAACTAGATATGGCCCGTGTGTGTAGGAAGCACAATTCTTTTGTTCTGAGCAAGCTCACTGTTCATACCCCATAGGAAGCACAATAGAGTAGAAGAGTGCTCTTTTCTCAAAAGCAGAGTGTGTTTCATTTAAGGCGAGCTACCATTTGTTTTCCAGTCCTAAATGGAGTTGAATCACATGCAGTTTCTGGTCCTACGAGCAAGAGTTGTTTTCTGGTAAGGAAAGTCACAATTGCGCTCCCATTGCCATACACAGTGCAAATAGCACTCGCGTCTGTTCCCAGCAAGTACATTGTATCGGACTGAAGAGGAGCTACTGTTCTTGTCAGTTTCCTAAGCAGAGTGGAACTAGTTATGGCCCATGTGTAGGAAGCACAGCTCTTTTGTTATGAGCAATCTCACTGTTCTGGCCCTATAGGAAACACAGTAGAGAAGAAGAGTGCTCTTTTCTCTAAAGCAGAGTGTGTTTCTTGTAAGGCGAGCTAGCGTTTGTTTCCCAGTCCTAAATGGAGTTTAATCACATGCAGTTTCTAGTCCTACGAGCAAGAGTTGTTTTATGGTAAGAAGAGTCACTTTTGCGCTGCCATTGCCATACACAGGACAAATAGCACTGGCGTCTGTTCCCAGCAAGTACAGTGTATTGGACTGAAGAGGATCTACTGTTCTTGTCAGGTTCCTAAGCTAAATTGAACTACATATGGCCGTGTGTGTAGAAAGCACAGTTCTTTTGTTCTGAGCAAGTTCAGTGTTCGGACTCCATAGGAAACACAGTAGAGTAGAAGAGTGCTCTTTTCTCAAAAGCAGAGTGTGTTTCTTGTAAGGTGAGCTAGCGTTTGTTTCCCAGTCCTAAATGGAGTTGAGTCACATGCAGTTTTTTGTCCTACGAGCAAGAGTTGTTTTCTGGTAAGACAAGTCAATATTGGGCTCCAATTGCCATACACAGTGCAAAAAGCACTCGCTTCTGTTCCCCGCAAGTACATTGTATTGAACTGAATAGGAGCTACTGTTCTTGTCAGGTTACTAAGCAGAGTTGAACTAGATATGATCCGTGTGTTTAGGAAGCACAGTTCTTTGGTTCTGAGCAAGCTCACTGTTTGGACCCCATAAGAAACACAGTAGAGTAGAAGAGTGCTCTTTTCTCAAAAGCAGAGTGTGTTTCTTGTAAGGCGAGCTAGCGTTTGTTTTTCAGTCCTAAATGGAGTTGAATCACATGCAGTTTCTAGTCCTACGAGCAAGAGTTTTTTTATGGTAAGAAGAGTCACTATTGCCCTGCCATTGCCATACACAGGACAAAAAGCACTGTTGTCTGTTCCCAGCAGTACAGTGTATTGGACTGAAGAGGATCTACTGTTCTGGTCAGGTTCCTAAGCAGAATTGAACTGGATATGGCCGTGTGTGTAGGAAGCACAGTTCTTTTGTTCTGAGCAAGTTCACTGTTCGGACCTCCTAGGAAACACAATAGAGTAGAAGAGTGCTTTTTTCTCTAAATCAGAGTGTGTTTCTTGTAAGGCGAGTTAGTGTTTGTTTCCCAGTCCTAAGTGGAGTTGTATCACATGCAGTTTCTGGTCCTACGAGCTAGAGTTGTTTTCTGGTAAGAAGAGTCACTATTGTGCTCCCATTGTCATACACAGGGCAAATAGCACACGCGTCTGTTCCCAGCATGTACAGTGTATTGGACTGAAGAGGATCTACTGTTCTTGTCAGGTTCCTAAGCAGAGTTGAACTAGATATGGCCGTGTGTGTAGGAAGCACGATGCTTTTCTTCTGAGCAAGCTCACTGTTCTGGCCCTATAGGAAACACAGTAGAGTAGAAGAGTGCTCTTTTCTCAAAAGCAGATTGTGTTTCTTGTAAGGCGAGCTAGCGTTTGTTTCCCAGTCCCATATGGAGTTGAATCACATGCAGGTTCTGGTCCTAGGAGCAAGAGTTGTTTTTTGGTAAGGAAAGTCACTATTGCGCTCCCATTGCCATACACAGTGCAAATAGCACTCACGTCTGTTCCCAGCAAGTACAGTGTATCGGACTGAAGAGGAGCTACTGTTCTTGTCAGTTTCCTAAGCAGAGTTGATCGAGATATGTCCCTCGTGTGTAGGAAGCACATTTCTTTTGTTCTGAGCAAGCTCACTGTTTGGACCCCATAGGAAACACAGTAGAGTAGAAGAGTGCTCTTTTCTCAAAAGCAGAGTGTGTTTCTTGTAAGCCAAGCTAGCGTTTGTTTCAGTCCTAAATGGAGTTGAATCACATGCAGTTTCTGGTCCTGCAAGCAAGAGCTGTTTTATGGTAAGACAAGTCACTATTGGGCTCCAATTGCCATACACAGTGCAAATAGCACTCGCGCCTGTTCCCTGCAAGTACAGTGTATTGGACTGAAGAGGATCTACTGTTCTTGTCAGTTTCCTAAGCAGAGTTTAACTAGATATGGCCCGTGTGTGTAGGAAGCACAATTCTGTTGTTCTGAGCAAGCTCACTGTTCATACTCCATAGGAAGCACAATAGAGTAGAAGAGTGCTCTTTTCTCAAAAGCAGAGTGTGTTTCATTTAAGGCGAGCTAGCATTTGTTTTCCAGTCCTAAATGGAGTTGAATCACATGCAGTTTCTGGTCCTACGAGCAAGAGTTGTTTTCTGGTAAGGAAAGTCACAATTGCGCTCCCATTGCCATACACAGTGCAAATAGCACTCGCGTCTGTTCCCAGCAAGTACATTGTATCGGACTGAAGAGGAGCTACTGTTCTTGTCAGTTTCCTAAGCAGAGTGGAACTAGTTATGGCCCATGTGTAGGAAGCACAGCTCTTTTGTTATGAGCAATCTCAC
This sequence comes from Peromyscus eremicus, assembly GCF_949786415.1. Taxonomy (NCBI): domain Eukaryota; kingdom Metazoa; phylum Chordata; class Mammalia; order Rodentia; family Cricetidae; genus Peromyscus; species Peromyscus eremicus. Next base: position 61,918 of record NW_026736262.1, on the reverse strand, counting down.
TGTTCTGGCCCTATAGGAAACACAGTAGAGAAGAAGAGTGCTCTTTTCTCTAAAGCAGAGTGTGTTTCTTGTAAGGCGAGCTAGCGTTTGTTTCCCAGTCCTAAATGGAGTTTAATCACATGCAGTTTCTAGTCCTACGAGCAAGAGTTGTTTTATGGTAAGAAGAGTCACTTTTGCGCTGCCATTGCCATACACAGGACAAATAGCACTGGCGTCTGTTCCCAGCAAGTACAGTGTATTGGACTGAAGAGGATCTACTGTTCTTGTCAGGTTCCTAAGCTAAATTGAACTACATATGGCCGTGTGTGTAGAAAGCACAGTTCTTTTGTTCTGAGCAAGTTCAGTGTTCGGACTCCATAGGAAACACAGTAGAGTAGAAGAGTGCTCTTTTCTCAAAAGCAGAGTGTGTTTCTTGTAAGGTGAGCTAGCGTTTGTTTCCCAGTCCTATATGGAGTTGAGTCACATGCAGTTTTTTGTCCTACGAGCAAGAGTTGTTTTCTGGTAAGATGAGTCACTATTGTGCTCTATTTGCCAAACACAGTGCAAATAGCACTCGCGTCTCTTCCCCGAAAGTACAGTGTATTGGACTGAAAAGGAGCTATTGTTCTTGTCAGTTTCCTAAGCAGAGTTGAACTAGATATGGCCCTTGTGTGTAGGAAGCACAGTTCTTTTGTTCTGAGCAAGATCACTGTTCGGACCCCATAGGAAACACAGTAGAGTAGAAGAGTGCTCTTTTCTCAAAAACAGAATGTGTTTCATGTAAGGCGAGCTAGCATTTGTTTTCCAGACCTAAATGGAGTTGAATCACATGCAGTTTCTGGTCCTATGAGCAAGAGTTGTTTTATGGTAAGGAAAGTCACTATTGTGCTCCCATTGTCCTACACAAGGCAAATAGCACTCGCGTCTTTTCCCAGCAAGTACAGTGTATTGGACTGAATAGGAGCTACTGTTCTTGTCAGTTTACTAAGCAGAATTGAACTAGATATGGTCCCTGTGTGTAGGAAGCACAGTTCTTTTGTTCTGAGCAAGCTCACTGTTTGGACCCCATAGGAAACACAGTAGAGTAGAAGAGTGCTATTTTCTCTAAAGCAGTGTGTGTTTCTTGTAAGGCGAGCAAGCATTAGTTTCTCAGTCCTAAATGGAGTTGAATCACATGCCGTTTCTGGACCTACGAGCAAGAGTTGTTTTCTGGTAAGGAAAGTCACTATTGCGTTCCCATTGCCATACACAGTGCAAATAGCACCTGCGTCTGTTCCCAGCAAGTACAGTGTATCGGACTGAAGAGGAGCTACAGTTCTTGTCAGTTTCCTAAGCAGAGTTGAACTAGATATGGCCATGTGTGTAGAAAGCACAGTTCTTTTGTTCTGAGCAAGCTCACTGTTTGGACCCCATAGGAAACACAGTAGAGTAGAAGAGTGCTCTTTTCTCAAAAGCAGAGTGTGTTTCTTGTAAGGCAAGCAAGCGTTTGTTTCCTAGTCCTAAATGGAGTTGAATCACATGCAGTTTCTGGTCCTGCAAGCAAGAGCTGTTTTCTGGTAAGAAGAGTCACTATTGCGCTGCCATGGCCATACACAGGACAAATAGCACTGGCGTCTGTTCCCAGCAAGTACAGTGTATTGGACTGAAGAGGATCTACTGTTCTTGTCAGGTTCCTAAGCAGACTTGAACTAGATATGGCCGTGTGTGTAGGAAGCACAGTTTTTTTGTTCTGAGCAAGCTCACTTTTCGGAACACATAGGAAACACAGTAGAGTAGAAGAGTGCTCTTTTCTCAAAAGCAGAGTGTGTTTCTTAAAAGTCGAGCTAGCGTTTGTTTCCCAGTCCTAAATGGAGTTGAGTCACATGCAGTTTTTTGTCCTACGAGCAAGAGTTGTTTTCTGGTAAGACAAGTCAATATTGGGCTCCAATTGCCATACACAGCGCAAATAGCACTCGCTTCTGTTCCCCGCAAGTACATTGTATTGGACTGAATAGGAGCTACTGTTCTTGTCAGGTTACTAAGCAGAGTTGAACTAGATATGATCCGTGTGTTTAGGAAGCACAGTTCTTTGGTTCTGAGCAAGCTCACTGTTTGGACCCCATAAGAAACACAGTAGAGTAGAAGAGTGCTCTTTTCTCAAAAGCAGAGTGTGTTTCTTGTAAGGCGAGCTAGCGTTTGTTTTTCAGTCCTAAATGGAGTTGAATCACATGCAGTTTCTAGTCCTATGAGCAAGAGTTTTTTTATGGTAAGAAGAGTCACTATTGCCCTGCCATTGCCATACACAGGACAAATAGCACTGTTGTCTGTTCCCAGCAGTACAGTGTATTGGACTGAAGAGGATCTACTGTTCTGGTCAGGTTCCTAAGCAGAATTGAACTGGATATGGCCGTGTGTGTAGGAAGCACAGTTCTTTTGTTCTGAGCAAGTTCACTGTTCGGACCTCCTAGGAAACACAATAGAGTAGAAGAGTGCTTTTTTCTCTAAATCAGAGTGTGTTTCTTGTAAGGCGAGTTAGTGTTTGTTTCCCAGTCCTAAGTGGAGTTGTATCACATGCAGTTTCTGGTCCTACGAGCTAGAGTTGTTTTCTGGTAAGAAGAGTCACTTTTGTGCTCCCATTGTCATACACAGGGCAAATAGCACACGCGTCTGTTCCCAGCATGTACAGTGTATTGGACTGAAGAGGATCTACTGTTCTTGTCAGGTTCCTAAGCAGACTTGAACTTGATATGGCCGTGTGTGTAGGAAGCACAGTTTTTTTGTTCTCAGCAAGCTCACTCTTCGGAACACATAGGAAACACAGTAGAGTAGAAGAGTGCTCTTTTCTCAAAAGCAGAGTGTGTTTCATGTAAGGCGAGCTAGCATTTGTTTCCCAGTCCTAAATGGAGTTGAATCACATGCAGTTTCTGGTCCATGAGCAAGAGTTGTTTTCTGGTAAGAAGAGTCACTGTTGCGCTGCCATTGCCATACACAGGACAAATAGCACTGGCGTCTGTTCCCAGCAAGTACAGTGTATTGGACTGAAGAGGATCTACTGTTCTTGTTAGGTTCCTAAGCAGACTTGAACTAGATATGGCCGTGTCTGTAGGAAGCACAGTTTTTTTGTTCTGAGCAAGCTCACTTTTCGGAACACATAGGAAACACAGTAGAGTAGAAGAGTGCTCTTTTCTCAAAAGCAGAGTGTGTTTCTTAAAAGTCGAGCTAGCGTTTGTTTCCCAGTCCTAAATGGAGTGAAGTCACATGCAGTTTTTTGTCCTACGAGCAAGAGTTGTTTTCTGGTAAGACAAGTCAATATTGGGCTCCAATTGCCATACACAGTGCAAAAAGCACTCGCTTCTGTTCCCCGCAAGTACATTGTATTGAACTGAATAGGAGCTACTGTTCTTGTCAGTTTACTAAGCAGAGTTGAACTAGATATGATCCCTGTGTGTAGGAAGCACAGTTCTTTGGTTCTGAGCAAGCTCACTTTTTGGACCCCATAAGAAACACAGTAGAGTAGAAGAGTGCTCTTTTCTCAAAAGCAGAGTGTGTTTCATGTAAGGCGAGCTAGCATTTGTTTCTCTGTCCTAAATGGAGTTGAATCACATGCAGTTTCTGGACCTACGAGCAAGAGTTGTTTTCTGGTAAGGAAAGTCACTATTGCGTTCCCATTGCCATACACAGTGCAAATAGCACCTGCGTCTGTTCCCAGCAAGTACAGTGTATCGGACTGAAGAGGAGCTACTGTTCTTGTCAGTTTCCTAAGCAGAGTTGAACTAGATATGGCCATGTGTGTAGAAAGCACAGTTCTTTTGTTCTGAGCAAGCTCAATGTTTGGACCCCATAGGAAACACAGTAGAGTAGAAGAGTGCTCTTTTCTCAAAAGCAGAGTGTGTTTCTTGTAAGGCGAGCTAGCGTTTGTTTCCTAGTCCTAAATGGAGTTGAATCACATGCAGTTTCAGCTCCTACGAACAAGAGTTCTTTTCTGGTAAGGAAAGTCACATTGCGCTCCCATTGCCATACACAGTGCAAATAGCACTCGTGTCTGTTCTCAGCAAGTACATTGTATTGGACTGGATAGGTGCTACTGTTCTTGTCAGTTTCCTAAGCAGAGTTGAACTAGATATGTTCCGTGTTTGTAGGAAGCACAGTTCTTTTGTTCTTTGCAAGCTCACTGTTTGGACCCCACAGGAAACACAGTAGAGCAGAAGAGTGCTCTTTTCTCTAAAGCAGAGTGTGTTACTTGTAAGGCAAGCTAGCGTTTGTTTCCTAGACCTAAATGGAGCTGAATCCCATGCAGTTTCTGGTACTACGAGCAAGAGTTGTTTTCTGGTAAAAAGAGTCACTATTGCACTGCCATGGCCATACACAGGACAAATAGCACTGGCGTCTGTTCCCAGCAAGTACAGTATATTGGGCTGAAGAGGATCAACTGTTCTTGTCAGGTTCCTAAGCAGACTTGAAGTAGATATGGCCGTGTGTGTAGGAAGCACAGTTTTTTTGTTCTGAGCAAGCTCACTGTTCGGACCCCATAGGAAACACAGTAGAGTAGAAGAGAGCTTTTTTCTCAAAAGCAGAGTGTGTTTCTTTTAAGGCGAGCTAGCGTTTGTTTCCCATTCCTAAATGGAGTGGAATCACATGCATTTTGTGTTCCTACGAGCAAGAGTTGTTTTCTGGTAAGGAAAGTCACTATTGTGCTCCCATTGCCATACACAGTGCAAATAGCCCTCCCATCTGTTCCCAGCAAGTACAGTATATTGGAAAGAAGAGGAGCTACTGTTCTACTCAGTTTCCTAAGCAGAGTTGAACTACATATGGCCCGTGTGTGTAGAAAGCACAGTTCTTTTTTCTGAGCAAGCTCACAGTTCTGGCCCTATAGGAAACACAGTAGAGTAGAAGAGTGCTCTTTTCTCAAAAGCAGAGTGTGTTTCTTGTAAAGCGAGCTAGAGTTTGTTTCCCAGTCCTAAATGGAGTTGAATAACATGCAGTTTCTGGTCCACGAGCAAGAGTTGTTTTCTGGTAAGGAAAGTCACTATTGCGCTCCCATTGCCATACACAGGACAAATAGCACATGCGTCTGTTCCCAGCAAGTACAGTGTATTGGAATGAAGAGGAGCTACTGTTCTTGTCAGGTTCCTAAGCAGAGTTGAACTCGATATGGCCCGTGTGTATAGGAAGCACAGTTCTTATGTTCTGAGCAAGCTCACTGTTCTGGCCCTATAGGAAACACAGTAGAGTAGAAGAGTGCTCTTTTCTCTAAAGCAGAGTGTGTTTCTTTTAAGGCGAGTTAGCGTTTGTTTCCCAGTCATAAATGGAGTTGAGTCACATGCAGTTTTTTGTCCTACGAGCAAGAGTTGTTTTCTTTTAAGACGAGTCACTATTGTGCTCCAAATGCCATACACAGTGCAAATAGCACTCGCATCTGTTCCCAGCAAGTACAGTGTATTGGACTGAAGAGGAGCTACTGTTCTTGTCAGTTTCCTAAGCAGAGTTGAACTAGATATGGCCCGTGTGTGTAGGAAGCACAGTTCTTTTGTTCTGAGCAAGCTCAATGTTCGGACACCATAGGAAACACAGTAGAGTAGAAGAGTGCTCTTTTCTCAAAAGCAGAGTGTGTTTCATGTAAGGCGAGCTAGCATTTGTTTCCCAGTCCTAAATGGAGATGAATCACATGCAGTTTCTGGTCCTACGAGCAAGAGTTGTTTTCTGCTAAGGAAAGTCACTATTGCGCTCCCATTGCATACACAGTGCAAATAGCACTCGCGTCTGTTCCCAGCAAGTGCAGTTTATGGGACTGAAAAGGAGCTACTGTTCTTGTCAGTTTCCTAAGCAGAGTTGAAGTAGATATGGCCCGTGTGTGTAGGAAGCACAGTTCTTATGTTCTGAGCAAGTCACTGTTCTGGCCCTATAGGAAGCACAGTAGAGTAGAAGAGTGCTCTTTTCTCAAAAGCGGCGTGTGTTTCTTGTAAGGCGAGCTAGCGTTTGTTTCCTAGTCCTAAATAGAGTTGAATCACATGCAGTTTCAGGTCCTACGATCAAGACTTCTTTTCTGGTAAGGAAAGTCACATTGCGCTCCCATTGCCATGCACAGTGCAAATAGCACTCGCGTCTGTTCCCAGCAAGGACAGTGTATTGGACTGGATAGGTGCTACTGTTCTTGTCAGTTTCCTAAGCAGAGTTGAACTAGATATGATCCGTGTTTGTAGGAAGCACAGTTCTTTTGTTCTTTGCAAGGTCACTGTTTGGACCCCATAGGAAACACAGTAGAGTAGAAGAGTGCTCTTTTCTCTAAAGCAGAGTGTATTTCTTGTAAGGCATGCTAGTGTTTGTTTCCCAGTCCTAAATGGAGTTGAATCCCATTCAGTTTCTGGTACTACGAGCAAGAGTTGTTTTATGGTAAGAAGAGTCACTATTGGACTGCCATTGCCATACACAGGACAAATAGCACTGGCATCTGTTCGCAGCAAGTACAGTGTATTGGGCTGAAGAGGATCTACTGTTCTTGTCAGGTTCCTAAGCAGAATTGAACTAGATATGGCCGTGTGTGTAGGAAGCACAGTTTTTTTTCTGAGCAAGCTCACTGTTCGGACCCCATAGGAAACACATTAGAGTAGAAGAGTGCTTTTTTCTCAAAAGCAGAGTGTGTTTCTTTTAAGGCGAGCTAGTGTTTGTTTCCCATTCCTAAATGGAGTGGAATCACATGCAGTTTGTGTTCCTACGAGCAAGAGTTGTTTTCTGGTAAGGAAAGTCACTATTGTGCTCCCATTGCCATACACAGTGCAAATAGCCCTCCCATCTGTTCCCAGCAAGTACAGTGTATTGGACTGAAGAGGCGCTACTGTTCTTCTCAGATTCCTAAGCAGAGTTGAACTAGATATGGCCCGTGTGTGTAGGAAGCACAGTTCTTTTTTTCTGAGCAAGCTCACTTTTCTGGACCTATGGGAAACACAGTAGAGTAGAAGAGTGCTCTTTTCTCAAAAGCAGAGTGTGTTTCTTGTAAAGCGAGCTAGAGTTTGTTTCCCAGTCCTAAATGGAGTTGAATCACATGCAGTTTATGGTCCATGAGCAAGAGTTGTTTTCTGGTAAGAAGAGTCACAATTGCGCAGCCATTGCCATACACAGGACAAATAGCACTGGCGTCTCTTCCCAGCAAGTACAGTGTATTGGACTGAAGAGGATCTACTGTTCTTGTCAGGTTCCTAAGCAGACTTGAACTAGATATGGCCGTGTGTGTAGGAAGCACAGTTCTTTTGTTCTGAGCAAGCTCACTGTTCGGACCCTATAGGAAACACAGTAGAGTAGAAGAGTGCTCTTTTATCAAAAGCAGAGTGTGTTTCTTGTAAGGCGAGCTAGCGTTTGTTTCCCAGTCCTAAATGGTGTTGAATCACATGCAGTTTCTGGTCTTATGAGCAAGAGTTGTTTTCTGGTAAGGAGAGTCACTATTGCGCTCCCATTGCCATACACAGTGCAAATAGCACTCACGTCTGTTCCCAGCAAGTACAGTGTATCGGACTGAAGAGGAGCTACTTTTCTCGTCAGTTTCCTAAGCAGAGTTGAAGTAGATATGGCCCGTGTTTAGGAAGCACAGTTCTTATGTTCTGAGCAAGCTCACTGTTCTGGCCCTATAGGAAACACAGTAGAGTAGAAGAGTGCTCTTTTCTCTAAAGCAGAGTGTGTTTCTTGTAAGGCGAGCTAGCGTTTGTTTCTTAGTCCTAAATGGAGTTGAATCACATGCAGTTTCAGGTCCTACGAATAAGAGTTCTTTTCTGGTAAGGAAAGTCACATTGCGCTCCCATTGCCATACACAGTGCAAATAGCACCCGCGTCTGTTCCCAGCAAGTACAATGTATTGGACTGGATAGGTGCTACTGTTCTTGTCAGTTTCCTAAGCAGAGTTGAACTAGATATGATCCGTGTTTGTAGGAAGCACATTTCTTTTGTTCTTTGCAAGCTAAATGTTTGGACCCCATAGGAAACACAGGTAACAGAAGAGTGCTCTTTTCTCTAAAGCAGAGTGTGTTACTTGTAAGGCGAGCTAGCGTTTGTTTCGCAGTCCTAAATGGAGTTGAATCCCATGCAGTTTCTGGAACTACGAGCAAGAGTTGTTTTCTGGTAAAAAGAGTCACTATTGCGCTGCCTTTGCCATACACAGGACAAATAGCACTGGCGTCTGTTCGCAGCAAGTACAGTGTATTGGGCTGAAGAGGATCTATAGTTCTTGTCAGGTTCCTAAGCAGACTTGAACTAGATATGGCCGTGTGTGTAGGAAGCACAGTTTTTTTGTTCTTCGCAAGCTCACTGTTCGGACCCATAGGAAACACAGTAGAGTAGAAGAGTGCTTTTTTCTCAAAAGCAGAGTGTGTTTCTTTTAAGGCGAGCTAGCGTTTGTTTCCCAGACCTAAATGGAGTTGAATCACATGGAGCTTCTGGTCCTACGAGCAAGAGTTGTTTTATGGTAAGGAAAGTCACTAATGTGCTCCCATTGCCCAACGCAAGGCAAATAGCACTCGCGTCTTTTCCCAGCAAGTACAGTGTATTGGACTGAAGAGGAGCTACTGTTCTTGTCAGTTTACTAAGCAGAGTTGAACTAGATATGGTCCGTGTGTGTAGGAAGCACAGTTCTTTTGTTCTGAGCAAGCTCACTGTTTGGACCCCATAGGAAACACAGTAGAGTAGAAGAGTGCTCTTTTCTCTAAAGCAGAGTGTGTTTCTTGTAAGGCAAGCTACCGTTTGTTTCCCAGTCCTAAATGGAGTGGAATCACATGCAGTTTCTGGTACTACGAGCAAGAGTTTTTTTCTGGTAAAGAAAGTCACTATTGCGCTCCCATTGCCATACACAGTGCAAATAGCCCTCCCGTCTGTTCCCAGCAAGTACAGTGTATTGGACTGAAGAGGAGCTACTGTTCTTCTCAGTTTCCTAAGAAGAGTTGAACTAGGTATGGCCCATGTGTGTAGGATGCACAGTTCTTTTTTTCTGAGCAAACTCACTGTTCTGGCACTATAGGAAGCACAGTAGAGTAGAAGAGTGTTCTTTTCTCCAAAGCAGAGTGTGTTTCTTGGAAGTCGAGCTAGCATTTGTTTCCCAGTCCTAAATGGAGTTGAGTCACATGCAGTTTTTGGTCCTACGAGCAAGAGTTGTTTTCTGGTAAGACGAGTCACTATTGTGCTCCAATTACCATACACAGTGCAAATAGCACTCGTGTCTGTTCCCCGCAAGTAAAGTGTATTGGACTGATGAGGAGCTACTGTTCTTGTCAGTTTCCTAAGCAGAGTTCAACTAGATATGGCACGTGTGTGTAGGAAGCATAGTTCTTTTGTTCTGAGCAAGCTCACTGTACGGACCCCATAGGAAACACAGTAGAGTAGAAGAGTGCTCTTTTCTCAAAAGCAGAGTGTGTTTCATGTAAGGCGAGCTAGCATTTGTTTCCCAGTCCTAAATTGAGTTAAATCACATGCAGCTTCTGGTACTACGAGCAAGAGTTGTTTTCTGGTGAGGAAAGTCACTATTGTGCTCCCATTGCCATACACAGTGCAAATAGCACTCGCGTCTGTTCCCAGAAAGTACAGTGTATCGGACTGAAGAGGAGCTACTGTTCTTGTCCGTTTCCTAAGCAGAGTTGAACTAGATATGGCCCATGTGTAGGAAGCACAGTTCTTTTGTTCTGAGCAAGCTCACTGTTCTGGCACTATAGGAAGCACATTAGAGTAGAAGAGTGCTCTTTTCTCAAAAGCAGAGTGTGTTTCTTGTAAAGCGAGCTAGCTTTTGTTTCCCAGTCCTAAATGGAGTTGAAACACTTGCAGTTTCTGGTCCTATGAGCAAGAGTTGTTTTATGGTAAGAAGAGTCACTATTGCGCTGCCATTGCCATACACAGGACAAATAGCACTGGCGTCTGTTCCCAGCAAGTACAGTATATTGGACTGAAGAGGATCTACTGTTCTTGTCATGTTCCTAAACAGAATTGAACTAGATATGGTCGTGTGTACGAAGCACAGTTCTTTTGTTCTGAGCAAGCTCACTGTTCTGGCCCTATAGGAAACACAGTAGAGTAGAAGAGTGATCTTTTCTGTAAAGCAGAGTGTGTTTCTTGTAAGGCAAGCTAGTGTTTGTTTCGTAGTCCTAAATGGAGTTGAATCACAAGCAGTTTCATGTCCTACAAACAAGAGTTGTTTTCTGGTAAGGAAAGACACATTGCGCTCCAATTGCCATACACTGTGCAAATATCACTCGCGTCTGTTCCCAGCAAGTACAGTGTATTGGACTGAAGAGGATCTACTGTTCTTGTCAGGTTCCTAAGCAGACTTGAACTAGATATGGCCGTGTGTGTAGGAAGCACAGTTTTTTTGTTTTGAGCAAGCTCACTGTTCTTGCCCTATAGGAAGCACAGTAGAGTAGAAGAGTGCTCTTTTCTCAAAAGCAGAGTGTGTTTCTTGTAAAGCGAGCTAGAGTTTGTTTCCCAGTCCTAAATGGAGTTGAGTCACATGCAGTTTTTTGTTCTATGAACAAGAGTTGTTTTCTGGTAAGACGAGTCACTATTGTGCTCCAAATGCCACACACAGTGCAAATAGCACTGGCGTCTGTTCCCAGCAAGTACAGTGTATTGGACTGAAGAGGATCTACTGTTCTTGTCAGTTATCTAAGCTGAGTTGAACTAGATATGGCCGTGTAGGAAGCACAGTTCTTTTGTTCTGAGCAAGCTCACTGTTCTGGCCCTCTAGGAAACACAGTAGAGTAGAAGAGTGCTCTTTTTCTAAAGCAGAGTGTGTTTCTTGTAAGGCGAGCTAGCATTTGTTTCCCAGTCCTAAATCGCGTTGAATCACATGCAGTTTGTGGTCCTACGAGCAAGAGTTGTTTTCTGGTAAGGAAAGTCACTATTGAGCTCTCATTGCCATACACAGGACAAATAGCACTGGCGTCTGTTCCCAGCAAGTACAGTGTATTGGACTGAAGAGGAGCTACTGTTCTTGTCAGTTTCCTAAGCAGAATTGAACTACATATGGTCCTTGTGTGTAGGAACCACAGTTCTTTTGTTCTGAGCAAGCTCACTGTTTGGACCCCATAGGAAACACTGTAGAGTAGAAGAGTGCTCTTTTCTCTAAAGCACTGTGTTTCTTGTAAGGTGAGCTAGAGTTTGTTTCCCAGTCCTAAATGGAGTTGAGTCACATGCAGTTTTTGCTCCTACGAGCAAGAGTTGTTTTCTGGTAAGACGAGTCACTATTGTGCTCCAATTGCCATACACAGTGCACATAGCACTCGCGTCTGTTCTCAGCAAGTACAGTGTATCAGACTGAAGAGGAGCTGCTGTTCTTGTCAGTTTCCGAAGCAGAGTTGAAATAGATATTGCCCATGTGTTTAGGAAGCACAGTTCTTTTGTTCTGAGCAAGCTCACTGTTCTGGTCCTACAGGAAACACAGTAGAGTAGAAGAGTGCTCTTTTCTCTAAAGCAGAGTGTGTTTCTTGTAAGGCGAGCTCGCGTTTGTTTCCCAGTCCTAAATGGAGTTGAATCACAGACAGTTTCTGGTCCTACGAGCAAGAAATGTTTTCTGGTAAGGAAAGTCATTATTGTGCTCCCATTGCCATACACAGTGCAAATAGCACATGTGTCTGTTCCAGCAAGTACAGTGTATTGGACTGAAGAGTATCTACTGTTCTTGTCAGTTTCCTAAGCAGAGTTGAACTAGATATGGCCCGTGTGTGGGAAGCACAGTTCTTTTGTTCTGAGCAAGCTCACTGTTCTGGCCCTGTAGGAAACACAGTAGAGTACAAGAGTGCTCTTTTTCTAAAGCAGAGTGTGTTTCTTGTAAGGCGAGCTAGCATTTGTTTCCCAGTCCTAAATGGCTGAATCACATGCAGTTTGTGGTCCTACGAGCAAGAGTTGTTTTCTGGTAAGGAAAGTCACTATTGCGCTCTCATTGCCATACACAGTGTAAATAGCACTCGCGTCTGTTCCCAGCAAGTACAGTGTATTGGAATGAAGAGGAGCCACTGTTCTTGTCAGTTTCCTAAGCAGAGTTGAACTACATATGGTCCGTGTGTGTAGGAAGCACAGTTCTTTTGTTCTGAGCAAGATCACTGTTCGGACCCCATAGGAAACACAGTAGAGTAGAAGAGTGCTCTTTTCTCTAAAGCAGTGTGTTTCTTGTAAGGCGAGCTAGCGTTTGTTTCCCAGTCCTAAATGGAGTTGAATCAAATGCAGTTTCTGGTCCTACGAGCAAGAGTTGTTTTCTGGTAAGGAAAGTCACTATTGCGCTCCCATTGCCATACACAGAGCAAATAGCACTCCCGTCTGTTCCCAGCAAGTACAGTGTATCGGACTGAAGAGGAGCTACTGTTCTTGTCAGTTTCCTAAGCAGAGTTGAACTAGATATGGCCCGTGTGTGTAGGAAGCACAGATCTTAAGTTCTGAGCAAGCTCACTGTTCTGGCCCTATAGGAAACACAGTAGAGTAGAAGAGTGCTCTTTTCTCAAAAGCAGAGTGTGTTTCTTGTAAGGCAAGCTAGCATTTGTTTCCTAGTCCTAAATGGAGTTGAATCACATGCAGTTTCTGGTCCTACGAACAAGAGTTTTTTTCTAGTAAGGAAAGTCACTATTGCGCTCCCAAGCCATACACAGTGCAAATAGCACTCGCGTCTTTTCCCAGCAAGTACAGTGTATTGGACTGAAGAGGATCTACTGTTCTTGTCAGGTTCCTAAGCAGAATTGAACTAGATATGGCCGTGTGTGTAGGAAGCACAGTTCTTTTGTTCTGAGCAAGCTCACTGTTCGGACCCCATAGGAAACACAGTAGAGTAGAAGAGTGCTCTTTTCTCAAAAGCAGAGTGTGTTTCTTGTAAGGCGAGCTAGGGTTTGTTTCCCAGTCCTAAATGGAGTTGAATAACATGCAGTTTGTGTTCCTAGGAGCAAGAGTTGTTTTCTGTTAAGGAAAGTCACTATTGCGCTCTCATTGCCATACACAGTACAAATAGCACTCGCGTCTGTTCCCAGCTAGTACAGTGTATTGGACTGAAGAGGAGCTACTGTTCTTGTCAGTTTCCTAAGCAGAGTTGAACTAGTTATGGCCCGTGTGTAGGAAGCACAGTTCTTTTGTTCTGAGCAAGCTCACTGTTTGGACCCTATAGGAAACAGAGTAGAGTAGAAGAGTGCTCTTTTCTCTAAAGCAGAGTGTGTTTCTTGTAAGGCGATCTATCGTTTGTTTCCCAGTCCTAACTGGAGATGAATCACATGCAGTTTCTGGTCCTACGAGCAAGAGTTGTTTTATGGTAAGAAGAGTCACTATTGTGTTCCCATTGTCATATACAGGACAAAGAGCACTGGAGTCTGTTCCCAGCAAGTACTGTGTATTGGACTGAAGAGGATCTACTGTTCTTTCCGGTTCCTAAGCAGAATTGAACTAGATATGGCCGTGTGTGTAGGAAGCACAGTTCTTTTGTTCTGAGCAAGCTCACTGTTCGGACCCTATAGGAAACAAAGAGGAGTAGAAGAGTGCTTTTTTCTCAAAAGCAGAGTGTGTTTCTTGTAAGGCGAGCTAGCGTTTGTTTCCTAGTCCTAAATAGAGTTGAATCACATGCAGTTTCAGGTCCTACGAACAAGAGTTCTTTTCTGGTAAGGTAAGTCACATTGCGCTCCCATTGCCATACACAGTGCAAATAGCACTCGTGTCTGTTCCCAGCAAGTACATTGTATTGGACTGGATAGGTGCAACTGTTCTTGTCAGTTTCCTAAGCAGATTTGAACTAGATATGATCCGTGTTTGTAGGAAGCACAGTTTTTTTGTTCTTTGCAAGCTCACTGTTTGGACCCCACAGGAAACACAGTAGAGTAGAAGAGTGCTCTTTTCTCAAAAACAGAATGTGTTTCATGTAAGGCGAGCTAGCATTTGTTTCCCAGACCTAAATGGAGTTGAATCACATGCAGTTTCTGGTCCTATGAGCAAGAGTTGTTTTATGGTAAGGAAAGTCACTATTGTGCTCCCATTGCCCTACACAAGGCAAATAGCACTCGCGTCTTTTCCCAGCAAGTACAGTGTATTGGACTGAATAGGAGCTACTGTTCTTGTCAGTTTACTAAGCAGAGTTGAACTAGATATGGTCCGTGTGTGTAGGAAGCACAGTTCTTTTGTTCTGAGCAAGCTCACTGTTTGGACCCCATAGGAAACACAGTAGAGTAGAAGAGTGCTCTTTTCTCTAAAGCAGAGTGTGTTTCTTTAAGGCGAGCTACCGTTTGTTTCCCAGTCCTAAGTGGAGTGGAATCACATGCAGTTTCTGGTCCTACGAGCAAGAGTTGTTTTCTGGTAAAGAAAGTCACTATTGTGCTCCCATTGCCATACACAGTGCAAATAGCCCTCGCGTCTCTTCCCAGCAAGTACAGTGTATTGGACTGAAGAGGAGCTACTGTTCTTCTCAGTTTTCTAAACAGAGTTGAACTAGATACGGGCCGTGTGTGTAGGAAGCACAGTTCTTTTTTTCTGAGCAATCTCACTGTTCTGGCCCTATAGGAAACACAGTAGAGTAGAAGAGTGCTCTTTTCTCAAAAGCAGAGTGTGTTTCTTGTAAAGCGAGCTAGCTTTTGTTTCCCAGTCCTAAATGGAGTTGAAACACTTGCAGTTTCTGGTCCTATGAGCAAGAGTTGTTTTATGGTAAGAAGAGTCACTATTGCGCTGCCATTGCCATACACAGGACAAATAGCACTGGCGTCTGTTCCCAGCAAGTACAGTATATTGGACTGAAGAGGATCTACTGTTCTTGTCATGTTCCTAAACAGAATTGAACTAGATATGGTCGTGTGTACGAAGCACAGTTCTTTTGTTCTGAGCAAGCTCACTGTTCGGACCCCATAGGAAGCACAGTAGAGTAGAAGAGTGCTCTTTTCTCAAAAGCAGAGTGTGATTCTTGTAAGGCGAGCATGCGTTTGTTTCCAGTCCTAAATGGAGTGGAATCACATGCAGTTTCTGGTCCTCCGTGCAAGAGTTGTTTTTTAGTAAGGAAAGTCACTATTGCGCTCCCATTGCCATACACAGTGCAAATAGCACATGCGTCTGTTCCCAGCAAGTACAGTGTATTGGAATCAAGAGGAGCTACTGTTCTTGTCAGGTTCCTAAGCAGAGTTGAACTTGATATGGCCCGTGTGTATAGGAAGCACAGTTCTTATGTTCTGAGCAAGCTCATTGTTCTGGCCCTATAGGAAACACAGTAGAGTAGAAGAGTGCTCTTTTCTCTAAAGCAGAGTGTGTTTCTTTTAAAGCGAGCTAGCGTTTGTTTCCCAGTCTTAAATGGAGTTGAGTCACATGCAGTTTTTTGTTCTACGAGCAAGAGTTGTTTCTGGTAAGACGAGTCACTATTGTGCTCCAAATACCATACACAGTGCAAATAGCACTCGCGTCTGTTCCCCGCAAGTAAAGTGTATTGGACTGAATAGGAGCTACTGTTCTTGTCAGTTTCCTAAGAAGAGTTGAACTAGATATGGCCCGTGTGTGTAGGAAGCACAGTTCTTTTGTTCTGAGCAAGCTCACTGTTCTGGCCCTATAGGAAACACAGTAGAGTAGAAGAGTGCTCTTTTCTCTAAAGAAGAGTGTGTTTCTTGCAAGGCGAGCTAGCGTTTGTTTCCCAGTCTTAAATGGAGTTGAGTCACATGCAGTTTTTTGTTCTACGAGCAAGAGTTGTTTCTGGTAAGACGAGTCACTATTGTGCTCCAAATACCATATACAGTGCAAATAGCACTCGCGTCTGTTCCCCGCAAGTAAAGTGTATTGGACTGAAGAGGAGCTACTGTTCTTGTCAGTATCCTAAGCAGAGTTGAACTAGATATGGCCCGTGTGTGTAGGAAGGACAGTTCTTTTGTTCTGAGCAAGCTCACTGTTCTGGCCCTATAGGAAACACAGTAGAGTAGAAGAGTGCTCTTTTCTCAAAAGCAGAGTGTGTTTCTTTTAAGGCGAGCTAGCGTTTGTTTCCCATTCCTAAATGGAGTTGAATCACATGCAGTTTCTGGTCCTATGAGCAAGAGTTGTTTTCTGGTAAGGAAAGTCACTATTGTGCTCCCATTGCCATACACAGTGCAAATAGCCCTCCCATCTGTTCCCAGCAAGTACAGTGTATTGGAAAGAAGAGGAACTACTGTTCTTGTCAGTTTCCTAAGCAGAGTTGAACTACATATGGCCCGTGTGTGTAGAAAGCACAGTTCTTTTTTTCTGAGCAAGCTCACTGTTCTGGCCCTATAGGAAACACAGTAGAGTAGAAGAGTGCTCTTTTCTCAAAAGCAGAGTGTGTTTCTTGTAAAGCGAGCTAGAGTTTGTTTCCCAGTCCTAAATGGAGTTTAATCACATGCAGTTTCTAGTCCTACGAGCAAGAGTTGTTTTATGGTAAGAAGAGTCACTTTTGCGCTGCCATTGCCATACACAGGACAAATAGCACTGGCGTCTGTTCCCAGCAAGTACAGTGTATTGGACTGAAGAGGATCTACTGTTCTTGTCAGGTTCCTAAGCAGAATTGACTACAGATGGCCGTGTGTGTAGGAAGCACAGTTCTTTTGTTCTGAGCAAGTTCAGTGTTCGGACTCCATAGGAAACACAGTAGAGTAGAAGAGTGCTCTTTTCTCAAAAGCAGAGTGTGTTTCCTGTAAGGCGAGCTAGCGTTTGTTTCCCAGTCCTATATGGAGTTGACTCACATGCAGTTTTTTGTCCTACGAGCAAGAGTTGTTTTCTGGTAAGACGAGTCACTATTGTGCTCTAATTGCCATACACAGTGCAAATAGCACTCGCGTCTCTTCCCCGCAAGTACAGTGTATTGGACTGAAAAGGAGCTATTGTTCTTGTCAGTTTCCTAAGCAGAGTTGAACTAGATATGATCCGTGTGTGTAGGAAGCACAGTTCTTTGGTTCTGAGCAAGCTCACGGTTTGGACCCCATAAGAAACACAGTAGAGTAGAAGAGTGCTCTTTTCTCAAAAGCAGAGTGTGTTTCATGTAAGGCGAGCTAGCATTTGTTTCTCAGTCCTAAATGGAGTTGAATCACATGCAGTTTCTGGTCCTACGAGCAAGAGTTTTTCTCTGGTAAAGAAAGTCACTATTGTGCTCCCATTGCCATACACAGTGCAAATAGCACTCGCGTCTGTTCCCAGCAAGTACAGTGTATCGGACTGAAGAGGAGCTACTGTTCTTGTCAGTTTCCTAAGCAGAGTTGAACTAGATATGGCCCTTGTGTGTAGGAAGCACAGTTCTTTTGTTCTGAGCAAGATCACTGTTCGGACACTATAGGAAACACAGTAGAGTAGAAGAGTGCTCTTTTCTCAAAAGCAGAGTGTGTTTCATGGAAGGCAAGCTAGCATTTGTTTCTCAGTCCTAAATGGAGTTGAATCATATGCAGTTTCTGGTCCTACGAGCAAGATTGGTTTTCTGGTAAGGAAAGTCACTATTGTGCTCCCATTGCCATGCACACTGCAAATAGCACTGGCGTCTTTTCCCAACAAGTACAGTGTATCGGACTGAAGAGGAGCTACTGTTCTTGTCAGTTTCCTAAGCAGAGTTGAACTAGATATGGCCCGTGTGTGTAGGAAGCACAGTTTTTTTTTTCTGAGCAAGCTCACTGTTCTGGCCCTATAGGAAACACAGTAGAGTAGAAGAGTGCTCTTTTCTCTAAAGCAGAGTGTGTTTCTTGTAAGGCGAGCTAGCGTTTGTTTCCCAGTCCTAAATGGAGATGAATCACATGCAGTTTCTGGTCCTACGAGCAAGAGTTGTTTTATGGTAAGAAGAGTCACTATTGTGCTCCCATTGCCATATACAGGACAAAGAGCACTGGCGTCTGTTCCCAGCAAGTACTGTGTATTGGACTAAAGAGGATCTACTGTTCTTTCCGGTTCCTAAGCAGAATTGAACTAGATATGGCCGTGTGTATAGGAAGCACAGTTCTTTTGTTCTGAGCAAGCTCACTGTTCGGACCCTATAGGAAACAAAGAGGAGTAGAAGAGTGCGCTTTTCTCAAAAGCAGAGTGTGTTTCTTGTAAGGCGAGCTATCGTTTGTTTCCTAGTCCTAAATGGAGTTGAATCACATGCAGTTTCAGGTCCTACGAACAAGAGTTCATTTCTGGTAAGGAAAGTCACATTGCGCTCCCATTGCCATACACAGTGCAAATAGCACTCATGTCTGTTCCCAGCAAGTACATTGTATTTGACTGGATAGGTGCAACTGTTCTTGTCAGTTTCCTAAGCAGAGTTGAACTAGATATGATCCGTGTTTGTAGGAAGCACAGTTTTTTTGTTCTTTGCAAGCTCACTGTTTGGACCCCACAGGAAACACAGTAGAGCAGAAGAGTGCTCTTTTCTCTAAAGCAGAGTGTGTTACTTGTAAGGCAAGCTAGCATTTGTTTCGCAGTCCTAAATGGAGTTGAATCCCATGCAGTTTCTGGTACTACGAGCAAGAGTTGTTTTCTGGTAAAAAGAGTCACTATTGCACTGCCATTGCCATACACAGGAAAAATAGCACTGGCGTCTGTTCCCAGCAAGTACAGTATATTGGGCTGAAGAGGATCTACTGTTCTTGTCAGGTTCCTAAGCAGACTTGAACTAGATATGGCCGTGTGTGTAGGAAGCACAGTTTTTTTGTTCTTAGCAAGCTCACTGTTCGGACCCCATAGGAAACACAGTAGAGTAGAAGAGTGCTTTTTTCTCAAAAGGAGAGTGTGTTTCTTTTAAGGCGAGCTAGCGTTTGTTTCCCATTCCTAAATGGAGTTGAATCACATGCAGTTTCTGGTCCTACGAGCAAGAGTTGTTTTCTGGTAAGGAAAGTCACTATTGTGCTCCCATTGCCATACACAGTGCAAATAGCCCTCCCATCTGTTCCCAGCAAGTACAGTGTATTGGAAAGAAGAGGAGCTACTGTTCTTCTCAGTTTCCTAAGCAGAGTTGAACTACATATGGCCCCTGTGTGTAGAAAGCACAGTTCTTTTTTTCTGAGCAAGCTCACTGTTCTGGCCCTATAGGAAACACAGTAGAGTAGAAGAGTGCTCTTTTCTCAAAAGCAGAGAGTGTTTCTTGTAAAGCGAGCTAGAGTTTGTTTCCCAGTCCTAAATGGAGTTTAATCACATGCAGTTTCTAGTCCTACGAGCAAGAGTTGTTTTATGGTAAGAAGATTCACTTTTGCGCTGCCATTGCCATACACAGGACAAATAGCACTGGCGTCTGTTCCCAGCAAGTACAGTGTATTGGACTGAAGAGGATCTACTGTTCTTGTCACGTTCCTAAGGAGAATTGAACTACAGATGGCCGTGTGTGTAGGAAGCACAGTTCTTTTGTTCTGAGCAAGTTCAGTGTTCAGACTCCATAGGAAACACAGTAGAGTAGAAGAGTGCTCTTTTCTCAAAAGCAGAGTGTGTTTCCTGTAAGGCGAGCTAGCGTTTGTTTCCCAGTCCTATATCAGGTTGAGTCACATGCAGTTTTTTGTCCTACGAGCAAGAGTTGTTTTCTGGTAAGAAGAGTCACTATTGTGCTCTAATTGCCATACACAGTGCAAATAGCACTCGCGTCTCTTCCCCGCAAGTACAGTGTATCGGACTGAAGAGGAGCTACTGTTCTTGTCAGTTTCCTAAGCAGAGTTGAACTAGATATGGCCCGTGTGTGTAGGAAGCACAGTTCTTTTGTTCTGAGCAAGCTCACTGTTCGGACCCTATAGGAAACACAGTAGAGTAGAAGAGTGCTCTTTTCTCTAAAGCAGAGTGTGTTTCTTGTAAGGCGAGCTATCGTTTGTTTCCCAGTCTTAAATGGAGATGAATCACATGCAGTTTCTGGTCCTACGAGCAAGAGTTGTTTTATGGTAAGAAGAGTCACTATTGTGTTCCCATTGTCATATACAGGACAAAGAGCACTGGAGTCTGTTCCCAGCAAGTACTGTGTATTGGACTGAAGAGGATCTACTGTTCTTTCTGGTTCCTAAGCAGAATTGAACTAGATATGGCCGTGTGTGTAGGAAGCACAGTTCTTTTGTTCTGAGCAAGCTCACTGTTCGGACCCTATAGGAAACAAAGAGGAGTAGAAGAGTGCTTTTTTCTCAAAAGCAGAGTGTGTTTCTTGTAAGGCGAGCTAGCGTTTGTTTCCTAGTCCTAAATGGAGTTGAATCACATGCAGTTTCAGGTCCTACGAACAAGAGTTCTTTTCTGGTAAGGTAAGTCACATTGCGCTCCCATTGCCATACACAGTGCAAATAGCACTCGTGTCTGTTCCCAGCAAGTACATTGTATTGGACTGGATAGGTGCAACTGTTCTTGTCAGTTTCCTAAGCAGATTTGAACTAGATATGATCCGTGTTTGTAGGAAGCACAGTTTTTTTGTTCTTTGCAAGCTTCCTGTGGACCCCACAGGAAACACAGTAGAGCAGAAGAGTGCTCTTTTCTCTAAAGCAGAGTGTGTTACTTGTAAAGCGAGCTAGAGTTTGTTTCCCAGTCCTAAATGGAGTTTAATCACATGCAGTTTCTAGTCCTACGAGCAAGAGTTGTTTTATGGTAAGAAGAGTCACTTTTGCGCTGCCATTGCCATACACAGGACAAATAGCACTGGCGTCTGTTCCCAGCAAGTACAGTGTATTGGACTGAAGAGGATCTACTGTTCTTGTCACGTTCCTAAGGAGAATTGAACTACAGATGGCCGTGTGTGTAGGAAGCACAGTTCTTTTGTTCTGAGCAAGTTCAGTGTTCGGACTCCATAGGAAACACAGTAGAGTAGAAGAGTGCTCTTTTCTCAAAAGCAGAGTGTGTTTCCTGTAAGGCGAGCTAGCGTTTGTTTCCCAGTCCTATATCAGGTTGAGTCACATGCAGTTTTTTGTCCTACGAGCAAGAGTTGTTTTCTGGTAAGAAGAGTCACTATTGTGCTCTAATTGCCATACACAGTGCAAATAGCACTCGCGTCTCTTCCCCGCAAGTACAGTGTATCGGACTGAAGAGGAGCTACTGTTCTTGTCAGTTTCCTAAGCAGAGTTGAACTAGATATGGCCCGTGTGTGTAGGAAGCACAGTTCTTTTGTTCTGAGCAAGCTCACTGTTCGGACCCTATAGGAAACACAGTAGAGTAGAAGAGTGCTCTTTTCTCTAAAGCAGAGTGTGTTTCTTGTAAGGCGAGCTATCGTTTGTTTCCCAGTCCTAAATGGAGATGAATCACATGCAGTTTCTGGTCCTACGAGCAAGAGTTGTTTTATGGTAAGAAGAGTCACTATTGTGTTCCCATTGTCATATACAGGACAAAGAGCACTGGAGTCTGTTCCCAGCAAGTACTGTGTATTGGACTGAAGAGGATCTACTGTTCTTTCTGGTTCCTAAGCAGAATTGAACTAGATATGGCCGTGTGTGTAGGAAGCACAGTTCTTTTGTTCTGAGCAAGCTCACTGTTCGGACCCTATAGGAAACAAAGAGGAGTAGAAGAGTGCTTTTTTCTCAAAAGCAGAGTGTGTTTCTTGTAAGGCGAGCTAGCGTTTGTTTCCTAGTCCTAAATGGAGTTGAATCACATGCAGTTTCAGGTCCTACGAACAAGAGTTCTTTTCTGGTAAGGTAAGTCACATTGCGCTCCCATTGCCATACACAGTGCAAATAGCACTCGTGTCTGTTCCCAGCAAGTACATTGTATTGGACTGGATAGGTGCAACTGTTCTTGTCAGTTTCCTAAGCAGATTTGAACTAGATATGATCCGTGTTTGTAGGAAGCACAGTTTTTTTGTTCTTTGCAAGCTCCCTGTGGACCCCACAGGAAACACAGTAGAGCAGAAGAGTGCTCTTTTCTCTAAAGCAGAGTGTGTTACTTGTAAAGCGAGCTAGAGTTTGTTTCCCAGTCCTAAATGGAGTTTAATCACATGCAGTTTCTAGTCCTACGAGCAAGAGTTGTTTTATGGTAAGAAGAGTCACTTTTGCGCTGCCATTGCCATACACAGGACAAATAGCACTGGCGTCTGTTCCCAGCAAGTACAGTGTATTGGACTGAAGAGGATCTACTGTTCTTGTCACGTTCCTAAGGAGAATTGAACTACAGATGGCCGTGTGTGTAGGAAGCACAGTTCTTTTGTTCTGAGCAAGTTCAGTGTTCGGACTCCATAGGAAACACAGTAGAGTAGAAGAGTGCTCTTTTCTCAAAAGCAGAGTGTGTTTCTTGTAAGGCGAGCTAGCGTTTGTTTCCCAGTCCTATATGAGGTTGAGTCACATGCAGTTTTTTGTCCTACGAGCAAGAGTTGTTTTCTGGTAAGACGAGTCACTATTGTGCTCTAATTGCCATACACAGTGCAAATAGCACTCGCGTCTCTTCCACGCAAGTACAGTGTATCGGACTGAAAAGGAGCTACTGTTCTTGTCAGTTTCCTAAGCAGAGTTGAACTAGATATGGCCCGTGTGTGTAGGAAGCACAGTTCTTTTGTTCTGAGCAAGCTCACTGTAAGGACCCTATAGGAAACACAGTAGAGTAGAAGAGTGCTCTTTTCTCTAAAGCAGAGTGTGTTTCTTGTAAGGCGATCTATCGTTTGTTTCCCAGTCCTAACTGGAGATGAATCACATGCAGTTTCTGGTCCTACGAGCAAGAGTTGTTTTATGGTAAGAAGAGTCACTATTGTGTTCCCATTGTCATATACAGGACAAAGAGCACTGGAGTCTGTTCCCAGCAAGTACTGTGTATTGGACTGAAGAGGATCTACTGTTCTTTCCGGTTCCTAAGCAGAATTGAACTAGATATGGCCGTGTGTGTAGGAAGCACAGTTCTTTTGTTCTGAGCAAGCTCTGTTCGGACCCTATAGGAAACAAAGAGGAGTAGAAGAGTGCTTTTTTCTCAAAAGCAGAGTGTGTTTCTTGTAAGGTGAGCTAGCGTTTGTTTCCTAGTCCTAAATAGAGTTGAATCACATGCAGTTTCAGGTCCTACGAACAAGAGTTCTTTTCTGGTAAGGTAAGTCACATTGCGCTCCCATTGCCATACACAGTGCAAATAGCACTCGTGTCTGTTCCCAGCAAGTACATTGTATTGGACTGGATAGGTGCAACTGTTCTTGTTAGTTTCCTAAGCAGATTTGAACTAGATATGATCCGTGTTTGTAGGAAGCACAGTTTTTTTGTTCTTTGCAAGCTCACTGTTTGGACCCCACAGGAAACACAGTAGAGTAGAAGAGTGCTCTTTTCTCAAAAACAGAATGTGTTTCATGTAAGGCGAGCTAGCATTTGTTTCCCAGACCTAAATGGAGTTGAATCACATGCAGTTTCTGGTCCTATGAGCAAGAGTTGTTTTATGGTAAGGAAAGTCACTATTGTGCTCCCATTGCCCTACACAAGGCAAATAGCACTCGCGTCTTTTCCCAGCAAGTACAGTGTATTGGACTGAATAGGAGCTACTGTTCTTGTCAGTTTACTAAGCAGAGTTGAACTAGATATGGTCCGTGTGTGTAGGAAGCACAGTTCTTTTGTTCTGAGCAAGCTCACTGTTTGGACCCCATAGGAAACACAGTAGAGTAGAAGAGTGCTCTTTTCTCTAAAGCAGAGTGTGTTTCTTTAAGGCGAGCTACCGTTTGTTTCCCAGTCCTAAGTGGAGTGGAATCACATGCACTTTCTGGTCCTACGAGCAAGAGTTGTTTTCTGGTAAAGAAAGTCACTATTGTGCTCCCATTGCCATACACAGTGCAAATAGCCCTCGCGTCTCTTCCCAGCAAGTACAGTGTATTGGACTGAAGAGGAGCTACTGTTCTTCTCAGTTTTCTAAGCAGAGTTGAACTAGATACGGGCCGTGTGTGTAGGAAGCACAGTTCTTTTTTTCTGAGCAATCTCACTGTTCTGGCCCTATAGGAAACACAGTAGAGTAGAAGAGTGCTCTTTTCTCAAAAGCAGAGTGTGTTTCTTGTAAAGCGAGCTAGCTTTTGTTTCCCAGTCCTAAATGGAGTTGAAACACTTGCAGTTTCTGGTCCTATGAGCAAGAGTTGTTTTATGGTAAGAAGAGTCACTATTGCGCTGCCATTGCCATACACAGGACAAATAGCACTGGCGTCTGTTCCCAGCAAGTACAGTATATTGGACTGAAGAGGATCTACTGTTCTTGTCAGGTTCCTAAACAGAATTGAACTAGATATGGTCGTGTGTACGAAGCACAGTTCTTTTGTTCTGAGCAAGCTCACTGTTCGGACCCCATAGGAAGCACAGTAGAGTAGAAGAGTGCTCTTTTCTCAAAAGCAGAGTGTGATTCTTGTAAGGCGAGCTTGCGTTTGTTTCCAGTCCTAAATGGAGTGGAATCACATGCAGTTTCTGGTCCTCCGTGCAAGAGTTGTTTTCTAGTAAGGAAAGTCACTATTGTGCTCCCATTGCCATACACAGTGCAAATAGCACATGCGTCTGTTCCCAGCAAGTACAGTGTATTGGAATCAAGAGGAGCTACTGTTCTTGTCAGGTTCCTAAGCAGAGTTGAACTTGATATGGCCCGTGTGTATAGGAAGCACAGTTCTTATGTTCTGAGCAAGCTCATTGTTCTGGCCCTATAGGAAACACAGTAGAGTAGAAGAGTGCTCTTTTCTCTAAAGCAGAGTGTGTTTCTTTTAAGGCGAGCTAGCATTTGTTTCCCAGTCTTAAATGGAGTTGAGTCACATGCAGTTTTTTGTTCTACGAGCAAGAGTTGTTTCTGGTAAGACGAGTCACTATTGTGCTCCAAATACCATATACAGTGCAAATAGCACTCGCGTCTGTTCCCCGCAAGTAAAGTGTATTGGACTGAAGAGGAGCTACTGTTCTTGTCAGTTTCCTAAGCAGAGTTGAACTAGATATGGCCCGTGTGTGTAGGAAGCACAGTTCTTTTGTTCTGAGCAAGCTCACTGTTCTGGCACTATAGGAAACACAGTAGAGTAGAAGAGTGCTCTTTTCTCAAAAGCAGAGTGTGTTTCTTTTAAGGCGAGCTAGCGTTTGTTTCCCATTCCTAAATGGAGTTGAATCACATGCAGTTTCTGGTCCTACGAGCAAGAGTTGTTTTCTGGTAAGGAAAGTCACTATTGTGCTCCCATTGCCATACACAGTGCAAATAGCCCTCCCATCTGTTCCCAGCAAGTACAGTGTATTGGAAAGAAGAGGAACTACTGTTCTTGTCAGTTTCCTAAGCAGAGTTGAACTACATATGGCCCGTGTGTGTAGAAAGCACAGTTCTTTTTTTCTGAGCAAGCTCACTGTTCTGGCCCTATAGGAAACACAGTAGAGTAGAAGAGTGCTCCTTTCTCAAAAGCAGAGTGTGTTTCTTGTAAAGCGAGCTAGAGTTTGTTTCCCAGTCCTAAATGGAGTTTAATCACATGCAGTTTCTAGTCCTACGAGCAAGAGTTGTTTTATGGTAAGAAGAGTCACTTTTGCGCTGCCATTGCCATACACAGGACAAATAGCACTGGCGTCTGTTCCCAGCAAGTACAGTGTATTGGACTGAAGAGGATCTACTGTTCTTGTCAGGTTCCTAAGCAGAATTGACTACAGATGGCCGTGTGTGTAGGAAGCACAGTTCTTTTGTTCTGAGCAAGTTCAGTGTTCGGACTCCATAGGAAACACAGTAGAGTAGAAGAGTGCTCTTTTCTCAAAAGCAGAGTGTGTTTCCTGTAAGGCGAGCTAGCGTTTGTTTCCCAGTCCTATATGGAGTTGACTCACATGCAGTTTTTTGTCCTACAAGCAAGAGTTGTTTTCTGGTAAGACGAGTCACTATTGTGCTCTAATTGCCATACACAGTGCAAATAGCACTCGCGTCTCTTCCCCGCAAGTACAGTGTATTGGACTGAAAAGGAGCTATTGTTCTTGTCAGTTTCCTAAGCAGAGTTGAACTAGATATGATCCGTGTGTGTAGGAAGCACAGTTCTTTGGTTCTGAGCAAGCTCACTGTTTGGACCCCATAAGAAACACAGTAGAGTAGAAGAGTGCTCTTTTCTCAAAAGCAGAGTGTGTTTCATGTAAGGCGAGCTAGCATTTGTTTCTCAGTCCTAAATGGAGTTGAATCACATGCAGTTTCTGGTCCTACGAGCAAGAGTTGTTCTCTGGTAAAGAAAGTCACTATTGCGCTCCCATTGCCATACACAGTGCAAATAGCACTCGCGTCTGTTCCCAGCAAGTACAGTGTATCGGACTGAAGAGGAGCTACTGTTCTTGTCAGTTTCCTAAGCAGAGTTGAACTAGATATGGCCCTTGTGTGTAGGAAGCACAGTTCTTTTGTTCTGAGCAAGCTCACTGTTCGGACACTATAGGAAACACAGTAGAGTAGAAGAGTGCTCTTTTCTCAAAAGCAGAGTGTGTTTCATGGAAGGCAAGCTAGCATTTGTTTCTCAGTCCTAAATGGAGTTGAATCATATGCAGTTTCTGGTCCTACGAGCAAGATTGGTTTTCTGGTAAGGAAAGTCATTATTGTGCTCCCATTGCCATCCACAGTGCAAATAGCACTGGCGTCTTTTCCCAACAAGTACAGTGTATCGGACTGAAGAGGAGCTACTGTTCTTGTCAGTTTCCTAAGCAGAGTTGAACTAGATATGGCCCGTGTGTGTAGGAAGCACAGTTTTTTTTTTTTCTGAGCAAGCTCACTGTTCTGGCCCTATAGGAAACACAGTAGAGTAGAAGAGTGCTCTTTTCTCTAAAGCAGAGTGTGTTTCTTGTAAGGCGAGCTAGAGTTTGTTTCCCAGTCCTAAATGGAGTTTAATCACATGCAGTTTCTAGTCCTACGAGCAAGAGTTGTTTTACGGTAAGAAGAGTCACTTTTGCGCTGCCATTGCCATACACAGGACAAATAGCACTGGCGTCTGTTCCCAGCAAGTACAGTGTATTGGACTGAAGAGGATCTACTGTTCTTGTCACGTTCCTAAGGAGAATTGAACTACAGATGGCCGTGTGTGTAGGAAGCACAGTTCTTTTGTTCTGAGCAATTTCAGTGTTCGGACTCCATAGGAAACACAGTAGAGTAGAAGAGTGCTCTTTTCTCAAAAGCAGAGTGTGTTTCCTGTAAGGCGAGCTAGCGTTTGTTTCCCAGTCCTATATCAGGTTGAGTCACATGCAGTTTTTTGTCCTACGAGCAAGAGTTGTTTTCTGGTAAGAAGAGTCACTATTGTGCTCTAATTGCCATACACAGTGCAAATAGCACTCGCGTCTCTTCCCCGCAAGTACAGTGTATCGGACTGAAGAGGAGCTACTCTTCTTTTCAGTTTCCTAAGCAGAGTTGAACTAGATATGGCCCGTGTGTGTAGGAAGCACAGTTCTTTTGTTCTGAGCAAGCTCACTGTTCGGACCCTATAGGAAACACAGTAGAGTAGAAGAGTGCTCTTTTCTCTAAAGCAGAGTGTGTTTCTTGTAAGGCGAGCTATCGTTTGTTTCCCAGTCCTAAATGGAGATGAATCACATGCAGTTTCTGGTCCTACGAGCAAGAGTTGTTTTATGGTAAGAAGAGTCACTATTGTGTTCCCATTGTCATATACAGGACAAAGAGCACTGGAGTCTGTTCCCAGCAAGTACTGTGTATTGGACTGAAGAGGATCTACTGTTCTTTCCGGTTCCTAAGCAGAATTGAACTAGATATGGCCGTGTGTGTAGGAAGCACAGTTCTTTTGTTCTGAGCAAGCTCACTGTTCGGACCCTATAGGAAACAAAGAGGAGTAGAAGAGTGCTTTTTTCTCAAAAGCAGAGTGTGTTTCTTGTAAGGCGAGCTAGCGTTTGTTTCCTAGTCCTAAATGGAGTTGAATCACATGCAGTTTCAGGTCCTACGAACAAGAGTTCTTTTCTGGTAAGGTAAGTCACATTGCGCTCCCATTGCCATACACAGTGCAAATAGCACTCGTGTCTGTTCCCAGCAAGTACATTGTATTGGACTGGATAGGTGCAACTGTTCTTGTCAGTTTCCTAAGCAGATTTGAACTAGATATGATCCGTGTTTGTAGGAAGCATAGTTTTTTTGTTCTTTGCAAGCTCACTGTTTGGACCCCTCAGGAAACACAGTAGAGCAGAAGAGTGCTCTTTTCTCTAAAGCAGAGTGTGTTACTTGTAAGGCAAGCTAGCATTTGTTTCGCAGTCCTAAATGAAGTTGAATCCCATGCAGTTTCTGGACTACGAGCAAGAGTTGTTTTCTGGTAAAAAGAGTCACTATTGCACTGCCATTGCCATACACAGGACAAATAGCACTGGCGTCTGTTCCCAGCAAGTACAGTATATTGGGCTGAAGAGGATCTACTGTTCTTGTCAGGTTCCTAAGCAGACTTGAACTAGATATGGCCGTGTGTGTAGGAAGCACAGTTCTTTTGTTCTGAGCAAGTTCAGTGTTCGGACTCCATAGGAAACACAGTAGAGTAGAAGAGTGCTCTTTTCTCAAAAGCAGAGTGTGTTTCCTGTAAGGCGAGCTAGCGTTTGTTTCCCAGTCCTATATGGAGTTGAGTCACATGCAGTTTTTTATCCTACGAGCAAGAGTTGTTTTCTGGTAAGACGAGTCACTATTGTGCTCTAATTGCCATACACAGTGCAAATAGCACTCGCGTCTCTTTCCCGCAAGTAAAGTGTATTGGACTGAAAAGGAGCTACTGTTCTTGTCAGTTTCCTAAGCAGAGTTGAACTAGATATGGCACTTGTGTGTAGGAAGCACAGTTCTTTTGTTCTGAGCAAGCTCACTGTTCGGACCCCTTAGGAAACACAGTAGAGTAGAAGAGTGCTCTTTTCTCAAAAACAGAATGTGTTTCATGTAAGGCGAGCTAGCATTTGTTTCCCAGACCTAAATGGAGTTGAATCACATGCAGTTTCTGGTCCTATGAGCAAGAGTTGTTTTATGGTAAGGAAAGTCACTATTGTGCTCCCATTGCCCTACACAAGGCAAATAGCACTCGCGTCTTTTCCCAGCAAGTACAGTGTATTGGACTGAATAGGAGCTACTGTTCTTGTCAGTTTACTAAGCAGAGTTGAACTAGATATGGCCCGTGTGTGTAGGAAGCACAGTTCTTTTGTTCTGAGCAAGCTCACTGTTTGGACCCCATAGGAAACACAGTAGAGTAGAAGGGTGCTCTTTTCTCTAAAGCAGAGTGTGTTTCTTTAAGGCGAGCTACCGTTTGTTTCCCAGTCCTAAGTGGAGTGGAATCACATGCAGTTTCTGGTCCTACGAGCAAGAGTTGTTTTCTGGTAAAGAAAGTCACTATTGTGCTCCCATTGCCATACACAGTGCAAATAGCCCTCGCGTCTCTTCCCAGCAAGTACAGTGTATTGGACTGAAGAGGAGCTACTGTTCTTCTCAGTTTTCTAAGCAGAGTTGAACTAGATATGGGCCGTGTGTGTAGGAAGCACAGTTCTTTTTTTCTGAGCAATCTCACTGTTCTGGCCCTATAGGAAACACAGTAGAGTAGAAGAGTGCTCTTTTCTCAAAAGCAGAGTGTGTTACTTGTAAAGCGAGCTAGCTTTTGTTTCCCAGTCCTAAATGGAGTTGAAACACTTGCAGTTTCTGGTCCTATGAGCAAGAGTTGTTTTACGGTAAGAAGAGTCACTATTGCGCTGCCATTGCCATACACAGGACAAATAGCACTGGCGTCTGTTCCCAGCAAGTACAGTATATTGGACTGAAGAGGATCTACTGTTCTTGTCAGGTTCCTAAACAGAATTGAACTAGATATGGTCGTGTGTACGAAGCACAGTTCTTTTGTTCTGAGCAAGCTCACTGTTCGGACCCCATAGGAAGCACAGTAGAGTAGAAGAGTGCTCTTTTCTCAAAAGAAGAGTGTGATTCTTGTAAGGCGAGCTTGCGTTTGTTTCCAGTCCTAAATGGAGTGGAATCACATGCAGTTTCTGGTCCTCCGTGCAAGAGTTGTTTTCTAGTAAGGAAAGTCACTATTGCGCTCCCATTGCCATACACAGTGCAAATAGCACATGCGTCTGTTCCCAGCAAGTACAGTGTATTGGAATCAAAAGGAGCTACTGTTCTTGTCAGGTTCCTAAGCAGAGTTGAACTTGATATGGCCCGTGTGTATAGGAAGCACAGTTCTTATGTTCTGAGCAAGCTCATTGTTCTGGCCCTATAGGAAACACAGTAGAGTAGAAGAGTGCTCTTTTCTCTAAAGCAGAGTGTGTTTCTTTTAAGGCGAGCTAGCGTTTGTTTCCCAGTCTTAAATGGAGTTGAGTCACATGCAGTTTTTTGTTCTACAAGCAAGAGTTGTTTCTGGTAAGACGAGTCACTATTGTGCTCCAAATACCATACACAGTGCAAATAGCACTCGCGTCTGTTCCCCGCAAGTAAAGTGTATTGGACTGAAGAGGAGCTACTGTTCTTGTCAGTTTCCTAAGCAGAGTTGAACTAGATATGGCCCGTGTGTGTAGGAAGCACAGTTCTTTTGTTCTGAGCAAGCTCACTGTTCTGGCCCTATAGGAAACACAGTAGAGTAGAAGAGTGCTCTTTTCTCTAAAGCAGAGTGTGTTTCTTTTAAGGCGAGCTAGTGTTTGTTTCCCAGTCTTAAATGGAGTTGAGTCACATGCAGTTTTTTGTTCTACGAGCAAGAGTTGTTTCTGGTAAGACGAGTCACTATTGTGCTCCAAATACCATACACAGTGCAAATAGCACTCGCGTCTGTTCCCCGCAAGTAAAGTGTATTGGACTGAAGAGGAGCTACTGTTCTTGTCAGTTTCCTAAGCAGAGTTGAACTAGATATGGCCCGTGTGTGTAGGAAGCACAGTTCTTTTGTTCTGAGCAAGCTCACTGTTCTGGCCCTATAGGAAACACAGTAGAGTAGAAGAGTGCTCTTTTCTCAAAAGCAGAGTGTGTTTCATGTAAGGCAAGCTAGCATTTGTTTCCCAGTCCTTAATGGAGATGAATCACATGCAGTTTCTGGTCTTACGAGCAAGAGTTGTTTTCTGGTAAGGAATGTCACTATTGTGCTCCCATTGCCATACACAGTGCAAATAGCACATGCGTCTGTTCCCCGCAAGTAAAGTGTATTGGACTGAAGAGGAGCTACTATTCTTGTCAGTTTCCTAAGCAGAGTTGAACTAGATATGGCACGTGTGTGTAGGAAGCATAGTTCTTTTGTTCTGAGCAAGCTCACTGTTCGGACCCCATAGGAAACACAGTAGAGTAGAAGAGTGCTCTTTTCTCAAAAGCAGAGTGTGTTTCTTGTAAGGTGAGCTAGCTTTTGTTTCCCAGTCCTAAATGGAGTTGAAACACTTGCAGTTTCTGGTCCTATGAGCAAGAGTTGTTTTATGGTAAGAAGAGTCACTATTGCGCTGCCATTGCCATACACAGGACAAATAGCACTGGCGTCTGTTCCCAGCAAGTACAGTATATTGGACTGAAGGGGATCTACTGTTCTTGTCAGGTTCCTAAACAGAATTGAACTAGATATGGTCGTGTGTACGAAGCACACTTCTTTTGTTCTGAGCAAGCTCACTGTTCGGACCCCATAGGAAGCACAGTAGAGTAGAAGAGTACTCTTTTCTCAAAAGCAAAGTGTGTTTCTTGTAAGGCGAGCTTGCGTTTGTTTCGAGTCCTAAATGGAGTGGAATCACATGCAGTTTCTGGTCCTACGAGCAAGAGTTGCTTTCTGGTAAGGAAAGTCACTATTGCGCTCCCATTGCCATACACATTGCAAATAGCACATGCGTCTGTTCCCAGCAAGTACAGTGTATTGGAATGAAGAGGAGCTACTGTTCTTGTCAGGTTCCTAAGCAGAGTTGAACTCGATATGGCCCGTGTGTGTAGGAAGCACAGTTCTTATGTTCTGAGCAAGCTCACTGTTCTGGCCCTATAGGAAACACAGTAGAGTAGAAGAGTGCTCTTTTCTCTAAAGCAGAGTGTTTTTCATGTAAGGCGAGCTAGCATTTGTTTCCCAGTCCTAAATGGAGATGAATCACATGCAGTTACTGGTCCTACGAGCAAGAGTTGTTTTCTGGTAAGGAATGTCACTATTGTGCTCCCATTGCCATACACAGTGCAAATAGCTCTCGCGTCTGCTCCCAGCAAGTACAGTGTATGGGACTGACGGAGGAGCTACTGTTCTTGTCAGTTTCCTAAGCAGAGTTGAACTAGATATGGCCCGTGTGTGTAGGAAGCACAGTTTTTTTTTCTGAGCAAGCTCACTGTTCTGGCCCTATAGGAAACACAGTAGAGTAGAAGAGTGCTCTTTTCTCAAAAGCAGAGTGTGTTTCATGTAAGGCGAGCTAGCATTTGTTTCCCAGTCCTAAATGGAGATGAATCACATGCAATTTCTGGTCTTACGAGCAAGAGTTGTTTTCTGGTAAGGAATGTCACTATTGTGCTCCCATTGCCATACACAGTGCAAATAGCACATGCGTCTGTTCCCCGCAAGTAAAGTGTATTGGACTGAAGAGGAGCTACTGTTCTTGTCAGTTTCCTAAGCAGAGTTGAACTAGATATGGCACGTGTGTGTAGGAAGCATAGTTCTTTTGTTCTGAGCAAGCTCACTGTTCGGACCCCATAGGAAACACAGTAGAGTAGAAGAGTGCTCTTTTCTCAAAAGCAGAGTGTGTTTCTTGTAAGGTGAGCTAGCTTTTGTTTCCCAGTCCTAAATGGAGTTGAAACACTTGCAGTTTCTGGTCCTATGAGCAAGAGTTGTTTTATGGTAAGAAGAGTCACTATTGTGCTGCCATTGCCATACACAGGACAAATAGCACTGACGTCTGTTCCCAGCAAGTACAGTATATTGGACTGAAGAGGATCTACTGTTCTTGTCAGGTTCCTAAACAGAATTGAACTAGATATGGTCGTGTGTACGAAGCACAGTTCTTTTGTTCTGAGCAAGCTCACTGTTCGGACCCCATAGGAAGCACAGTAGAGTAGAAGAGTACTCTTTTCTCAAAAGCAAAGTGTGTTTCTTGTAAGGCGAGCTTGCGTTTGTTTCGAGTCCTAAATGGAGTGGAATCACATGCAGTTTCTGGTCCTACGAGCAAGAGTTGTTTTCTGGCAAGGAAAGTCACTATTGCGCTCCCATTGCCATACACAGTGCAAAGAGCACATGCGTCTGTTCCCAGCAAGTACAGTGTATTGGAATGAAGAGGAGCTACTGTTCTTGTCAGGTTCCTAAGCAGAGTTGAACTCGATATGGCCCGTGTGTGTAGGAAGCACAGTTCTTATGTTCTGAGCAAGCTCACTGTTCTGGCCCTATAGGAAACACAGTAGAGTAGAAGAGTGCTCTTTTCTCTAAAGCAGAGTGTTTTTCATGTAAGGCGAGCTAGCATTTGTTTCCCAGTCCTAAATGGAGATGAATCACATGCAGTTTCTGGTCCTACGAGCAAGAGTTGTTTTCTGCTAAGGAAAGTCACTATTGCGCTCCCATTGCATACACAGTGCAAATAGCACTCGCGTCTGTTCCCAGCAAGTACAGTGTATGGGACGGAAAAGGAGCTACTGTTCTTGTCAGTTTCCTAAGCAGAGTTGAAGTAGATATGGCCCGTGTGTGTAGGAAGCACAGTTCTTATGTTCTGAGCAAGTCACTGTTCTGGCCCTATAGGAAACACAGTAGAGTAGAAGAGTGCTCTTTTCTCAAAAGCGGAGTATGTTTCTTGTAAGGCGAGCTAGCGTTTGTTTCCTAGTCCTAAATGGAGTTGAATCACATGCAGTTTCAGGTCCTACGAACAAGAGTTCTTTTCTGGTAAGGAAAGACACATTGCGCTCCCATTGCCATACACAGTGCAAATAGCACTGGCGTCTGTTCCCAGCAAGTACAGTGTATTGGACTGGATAGGTGCTACTGTTCTTGTCAGTTTCCTAAGCAGAGTTGAACTAGATATGGCCCGTGTGTGTAGGAAGCACAGTTCTTTTGTTCTGAGCAAGCTCACTGTTCGGACCCTATAGGAAACACAGTAGAGTAGAAGAGTGCTCTTTTCTCTAAAGCAGAGTGTGTTTCTTGTAAGGCGAGCTATCGTTTGTTTCCCAGTCCTAAATGGAGATGAATCACATGCAGTTTCTGGTCCTACGAGCAAGAGTTGTTTTATGGTAAGAAGAGTCACTATTGTGTTCCCATTGTCATATACAGGACAAAGAGCACTGGAGTCTGTTCCCAGCAAGTACTGTGTATTGGACTGAAGAGGATCTACTGTTCTTTCTGGTTCCTAAGCAGAATTGAACTAGATATGGCCGTGTGTGTAGGAAGCACAGTTCTTTTGTTCTGAGCAAGCTCACTGTTCGGACCCTATAGGAAACAAAGAGGAGTAGAAGAGTGCTTTTTTCTCAAAAGCAGAGTGTGTTTCTTGTAAGGCGAGCTAGCGTTTGTTTCCTAGTCCTAAATGGAGTTGAATCACATGCAGTTTCAGGTCCTACGAACAAGAGTTCTTTTCTGGTAAGGTAAGTCACATTGCGCTCCCATTGCCATACACAGTGCAAATAGCACTCGTGTCTGTTCCCAGCAAGTACATTGTATTGGACTGGATAGGTGCAACTGTTCTTGTCAGTTTCCTAAGCAGATTTGAACTAGATATGATCCGTGTTTGTAGGAAGCACAGTTTTTTTGTTCTTTGCAAGCTCCCTGTGGACCCCACAGGAAACACAGTAGAGCAGAAGAGTGCTCTTTTCTCTAAAGCAGAGTGTGTTACTTGTAAAGCGAGCTAGAGTTTGTTTCCCAGTCCTAAATGGAGTTTAATCACATGCAGTTTCTAGTCCTACGAGCAAGAGTTGTTTTATGGTAAGAAGAGTCACTTTTGCGCTGCCATTGCCATACACAGGACAAATAGCACTGGCGTCTGTTCCCAGCAAGTACAGTGTATTGGACTGAAGAGGATCTACTGTTCTTGTCACGTTCCTAAGGAGAATTGAACTACAGATGGCCGTGTGTGTAGGAAGCACAGTTCTTTTGTTCTGAGCAAGTTCAGTGTTCGGACTCCATAGGAAACACAGTAGAGTAGAAGAGTGCTCTTTTCTCAAAAGCAGAGTGTGTTTCTTGTAAGGCGAGCTAGCGTTTGTTTCCCAGTCCTATATGAGGTTGAGTCACATGCAGTTTTTTGTCCTACGAGCAAGAGTTGTTTTCTGGTAAGACGAGTCACTATTGTGCTCTAATTGCCATACAGAGTGCAAATAGCACTCGCGTCTCTTTCCCGCAAGTACAGTGTATCGGACTGAAAAGGAGCTACTGTTCTTGTCAGTTTCCTAAGCAGAGTTGAACTAGATATGGCCCGTGTGTGTAGGAAGCACAGTTCTTTTGTTCTGAGCAAGCTCACTGTAAGGACCCTATAGGAAACACAGTAGAGTAGAAGAGTGCTCTTTTCTCTAAAGCAGAGTGTGTTTCTTGTAAGGCGATCTATCGTTTGTTTCCCAGTCCTAACTGGAGATGAATCACATGCAGTTTCTGGTCCTACGAGCAAGAGTTGTTTTATGGTAAGAAGAGTCACTATTGTGTTCCCATTGTCATATACAGGACAAAGAGCACTGGAGTCTGTTCCCAGCAAGTACTGTGTGTTGGACTGAAGAGGATCTACTGTTCTTTCCGGTTCCTAAGCAGAATTGAACTAGATATGGCCGTGTGTGTAGGAAGCACAGTTCTTTTGTTCTGAGCAAGCTCACTGTTCGGACCCTATAGGAAACAAAGAGGAGTAGAAGAGTGCTTTTTTCTCAAAAGCAGAGTGTGTTTCTTGTAAGGCGAGCTAGCGTTTGTTTCCTAGTCCTAAATAGAGTTGAATCACATGCAGTTTCAGGTCCTACGAACAAGAGTTCTTTTCTGGTAAGGTAAGTCACATTGCGCTCCCATTGCCATACACAGTGCAAATAGCACTCGTGTCTGTTCCCAGCAAGTACATTGTATTGGACTGGATAGGTGCAACTGTTCTTGTCAGTTTCCTAAGCAGATTTGAACTAGATATGATCCGTGTTTGTAGGAAGCACAGTTTTTTTGTTCTTTGCAAGCTCACTGTTTGGACCCCACAGGAAACACAGTAGAGTAGAAGAGTGCTCTTTTCTCAAAAACAGAATGTGTTTCATGTAAGGCGAGCTAGCATTTGTTTCCCAGACCTAAATGGAGTTGAATCACATGCAGTTTCTGGTCCTATGAGCAAGAGTTGTTTTATGGTAAGGAAATTCACTATTGTGCTCCCATTGCCCTACACAAGGCAAATAGCACTCGCGTCTTTTCCCAGCAAGTACAGTGTATTGGACTGAATAGGAGCTACTGTTCTTGTCAGTTTACTAAGCAGAGTTGAACTAGATATGGTCCGTGTGTGTAGGAAGCACAGTTCTTTTGTTCTGAGCAAGCTCACTGTTTGGACCCCACAGGAAACACAGTAGAGTAGAAGAGTGCTCTTTTCTCTAAAGCAGAGTGTGTTTCTTTAAGGCGAGCTACCGTTTGTTTCCCAGTCCTAAGTGGAGTGGAATCACATGCAGTTTCTGGTCCTACGAGCAAGAGTTGTTTTCTGGTAAAGAAAGTCACTATTGTGCTCCCATTGCCATACACAGTGCAAATAGCCCTCGCGTCTCTTCCCAGCAAGTACAGTGTATTGGACTGAAGAGGAGCTACTGTTCTTCTCAGTTTTCTAAGCAGAGTTGAACTAGATACGGGCCGTGTGTGTAGGAAGCACAGTTCTTTTTTTCTGAGCAATCTCACTGTTCTGGCCCTATAGGAAACACAGTAGAGTAGAAGAGTGCTCTTTTCTCAAAAGCAGAGTGTGTTTCTTGTAAAGCGAGCTAGCTTTTGTTTCCCAGTCCTAAATGGAGTTGAAACACTTGCAGTTTCTGGTCCTATGAGCAAGAGTTGTTTTATGGTAAGAAGAGTCACTATTGCGCTGCCATTGCCATACACAGGACAAATAGCACTGGCGTCTGTTCCCAGCAAGTACAGTATATTGGACTGAAGAGGATCTACTGTTCTTGTCATGTTCCTAAACAGAATTGAACTAGATATGGTCGTGTGTACGAAGCACAGTTCTTTTGTTCTGAGCAAGCTCACTGTTCTGGCCCTATAGGAAACACAGTAGAGTAGAAGAGTGATCTTTTCTGTAAAGCAGAGTGTGTTTCTTGTAAGGCAAGCTAGCGTTTGTTTCGTAGTCCTAAATGGAGTTGAATCACAAGCAGTTTCATGTCCTACAAACAAGAGTTGTTTTCTGGTAAGGAAAGACACATTGCGCTCCAATTGCCATACACTGTGCAAATATCACTCGCGTCTGTTCCCAGCAAGTACAGGGTATTGGACTGAAGAGGATCTACTGTTCTTGTCAGGTTCCTAAGCAGACTTGAACTAGATATGGCCGTGTGTGTAGGAAGCACAGTTTTTTTGTTTTGAGCAAGCTCACTGTTCTTGCCCTATAGGAAGCACAGTAGAGTAGAAGAGTGCTCTTTTCTCAAAAGCAGAGTGTGTTTCTTGTAAAGCGAGCTAGAGTTTGTTTCCCAGTCCTAAATGGAGTTGAGTCACATGCAGTTTTTTGTTCTATGAGCAAGAGTTGTTTTCTGGTAAGACGAGTCACTATTGTGCTCCAAATGCCACACACAGTGCAAATAGCACTGGCGTCTGTTCCCAGCAAGTACAGTGTATTGGACTGAAGAGGATCTACTGTTCTTGTCAGTTATCTAAGCTGAGTTGAACTAGATATGGCCCGTGTAGGAAGCACAGTTCTTTTGTTCTGAGCAAGCTCACTGTTCTGGCCCTCTAGGAAACACAGTAGAGTAGAAGAGTGCTCTTTTTCTAAAGCAGAGTGTGTTTCTTGTAAGGCGAGCTAGCATTTGTTTCCCAGTCCTAAATCGCGTTGAATCACATGCAGTTTGTGGTCCTACGAGCAAGAGTTGTTTTCTGGTAAGGAAAGTCACTATTGAGCTCTCATTGCCATACACAGGACAAATAGCACTGGCGTCTGTTCCCAGCAAGTACAGTGTATTGGACTGAAGAGGAGCTACTGTTCTTGTCAGTTTCCTAAGCAGAGTTGAACTACATATGGTCCTTGTGTGTAGGAACCACAGTTCTTTTGTTCTGAGCAAGCTCACTGTTTGGACCCCATAGGAAACACTGTAGAGTAGAAGAGTGCTCTTTTCTCTAAAGCACTGTGTTTCTTGTAAGGTGAGCTAGAGTTTGTTTCCCAGTCCTAAATGGAGTTGAGTCACATGCAGTTTTTGCTCCTACGAGCAAGAGTTGTTTTCTGGTAAGACGAGTCACTATTGTGCTCCAATTGCCATACACAGTGCACATAGCACTCGCGTCTGTTCTCAGCAAGTACAGTGTATCGGACTGAAGAGGAGCTGCTGTTCTTGTCAGTTTCCGAAGCAGAGTTGAAATAGATATTGCCCATGTGTTTAGGAAGCACAGTTCTTTTGTTCTGAGCAAGCTCACTGTTCTGGTCCTACAGGAAACACAGTAGAGTAGAAGAGTGCTCTTTTCTCTAAAGCAGAGTGTGTTTCTTGTAAGGCGAGCTCGCGTTTGTTTCCCAGTCCTAAATGGAGTTGAATCACAGACAGTTTCTGGTCCTACGAGCAAGAAATGTTTTCTGGTAAGGAAAGTCATTATTGTGCTCCCATTGCCATACACAGTGCAAATAGCACATGTGTCTGTTCCAGCAAGTACAGTGTATTGGACTGAAGAGTATCTACTGTTCTTGTCAGTTTCCTAAGCAGAGTTGAACTAGATATGGCCCGTGTGTGGGAAGCACAGTTCTTTTGTTCTGAGCAAGCTCACTGTTCTGGCCCTGTAGGAAACACAGTAGAGTACAAGAGTGCTCTTTTTCTAAAGCAGAGTGTGTTTCTTGTAAGGCGAGCTAGCATTTGTTTCCCAGTCCTAAATGGCTGAATCACATGCAGTTTGTGGTCCTACGAGCAAGAGTTGTTTTCTGGTAAGGAAAGTCACTATTGCGCTCTCATTGCCATACACAGTGTAAATAGGACTCGCGTCTGTTCCCAGCAAGTACAGTGTATTGGAATGAAGAGGAGCTACTGTTCTTGTCAGTTTCCTAAGCAGAGTTGAACTACATATGGTCCGTGTGTGTAGGAAGCACAGTTCTTTTGTTCTGAGCAAGATCACTGTTCGGACCCCATAGGAAACACAGTAGAGTAGAAGAGTGCTCTTTTCTCTAAAGCAGTGTGTTTCTTGTAAGGCGAGCTAGCGTTTGTTTCCCAGTCCTAAATGGAGTTGAATCAAATGCAGTTTCTGGTCCTACGAGCAAGAGTTGTTTTCTGGTAAGGAAAGTCACTATTGCGCTCCCATTGCCATACACAGAGCAAATAGCACTCCCGTCTGTTCCCAGCAAGTACAGTGTATCGGACTGAAGAGGAGCTACTGTTCTTGTCAGTTTCCTAAGCAGAGTTGAACTAGATATGGCCCGTGTGTGTAGGAAGCACAGATCTTAAGTTCTGAGCAAGCTCACTGTTCTGGCCCTATAGGAAACACAGTAGAGTAGAAGAGTGCTCTTTTCTCAAAAGCAGAGTGTGTTTCTTGTAAGGCAAGCTAGCATTTGTTTCCTAGTCCTAAATGGAGTTGAATCACATGCAGTTTCTGGTCCTACGAACAAGAGTTTTTTTCTGGTAAGGAAAGTCACTATTGTGCTCCAAAGCCATACACAGTGCAAATAGCACTCGCGTCTTTTCCCAGCAAGTACAGTGTATTGCACTGAAGAGGATCTACTGTTCTTGTCAGGTTCCTAAGCAGAATTGAACTAGATATGGCCGTGTGTGTAGGAAGCACAGTTCTTTTGTTCTGAGCAAGCTCACTGTTCGGACCCCATAGGAAACACAGTAGAGTAGAAGAGTGCTCTTTTCTCAAAAGCAGAGTGTGTTTCTTGTAAGGCGAGCTAGGGTTTGTTTCCCAGTCCTAAATGGAGTTGAATAACATGCAGTTTGTGTTCCTAGGAGCAAGAGTTGTTTTCTGTTAAGGAAAGTCACTATTGCGCTCTCATTGCCATACACAGTGCAAATAGCACTCGCGTCTGTTCCCAGCAAGTACAGTGTATTGGACTGAAGAGGAGCTACTGTTCTTGTCAGTTTCCAAAGCAGAGTTGAACTAGTTATGGCCCTTGTGTGTAGGAAGCACAGTTCTTTTGTTCTGAGCAAGCTCACTGTTCGGACACTATAGGAAACACAGTAGAGTAGAAGAGTGCTCTTTTCTCAAAAGCAGAGTGTGTTTCATGGAAGGCAAGCTAGCATTTGTTTCTCAGTCCTAAATGGAGTTGAATCATATGCAGTTTCTGGTCCTACGAGCAAGATTGGTTTTCTGGTAAGGAAAGTCACTATTGTGCTCCCATTGCCATGCACAGTGCAAATAGCACTGGCGTCTTTTCCCAACAAGTACAGTCTATCGGACTGAAGAGGAGCTACTGTTCTTGTCAGTTTCCTAAGCAGAGTTGAACTAGATATGGCCCGTGTGTGTAGGAAGCACAGTTTTTTTTTTTTTCTGAGCAAGCTCACTGTTCTGGCCCTATAGGAAACACAGTAGAGTAGAAGAGTGCTCTTTTCTCTAAAGCAGAGTGTGTTTCTTGTAAGGCGAGCTATCGTTTGTTTTCCAGTCCTAAATGGAGATGAATCACATGCAGTTTCTGGTCCTACGAGCAAGAGTTGTTTTATGGTAAGAAGAGTCACTATTGTGCTCCCATTGCCATATACAGGACAAAGAGCACTGGCGTCTGTTCCCAGCAAGTACTGTGTATTGGACTGAAGAGGATCTACTGTTCTTTCCGGTTCCTAAGCAGAATTGAACTAGATATGGCCGTGTGTATAGGAAGCACAGTTCTTTTGTTCTGAGCAAGCTCACTGTTCGGACCCTATAGGAAACAAAGAGGAGTAGAAGAGTGCGCTTTTCTCAAAAGCAGAGTGTGTTTCTTGTAAGGCGAGCTATCGTTTGTTTCCTAGTCCTAAATGGAGTTGAATCACATGCAGTTTCAGGTCCTACGAACAAGAGTTCATTTCTGGTAAGGAAAGTCACATTGCGCTCCCATTGCCATACACAGTGCAAATAGCACTCATGTCTGTTCCCAGCAAGTACATTGTATTTGACTGGATAGGTGCAACTGTTCTTGTCAGTTTCCTAAGCAGAGTTGAACTAGATATGATCCGTGTTTGTAGGAAGCACAGTTTTTTTGTTCTTTGCAAGCTCACTGTTTGGACCCCACAGGAAACACAGTAGAGCAGAAGAGTGCTCTTTTCTCTAAAGCAGAGTGTGTTTCTTTTAAGGCGAGCTAGCGTTTGTTTCCCAGTCTTAAATGGAGTTGAGTCACATGCAGTTTTTTGTTCTACGAGCAAGAGTTGTTTCTGGTAAGACGAGTCACTATTGTGCTCCAAATACCATACACAGTGCAAATAGCACTCGCGTCTGTTCCCCGCAAGTAAAGTGTATTGGACTGAAGAGGAGCTACTGTTCTTGTCAGTTTCCTAAGCAGAGTTGAACTAGATATGGCCCGTGTGTGTAGGAAGCACAGTTCTTTTGTTCTGAGCAAGCTCACTGTTCTGGCCCTATAGGAAACACAGTAGAGTAGAAGAGTGCTCTTTTCTCAAAAGCAGAGTGTGTTTCATGTAAGGCAAGCTAGCATTTGTTTCCCAGTCCTTAATGGAGATGAATCACATGCAGTTTCTGGTCTTACGAGCAAGAGTTGTTTTCTGGTAAGGAATGTCACTATTGTGCTCCCATTGCCATACACAGTGCAAATAGCACATGCGTCTGTTCCCCGCAAGTAAAGTGTATTGGACTGAAGAGGAGCTACTGTTCTTGTCAGTTTCCTAAGCAGAGTTGAACTAGATATGGCACGTGTGTGTAGGAAGCATAGTTCTTTTGTTCTGAGCAAGCTCACTGTTCGGACCCCATAGGAAACACAGTAGAGTAGAAGAGTGCTCTTTTCTCAAAAGCAGAGTGTGTTTCTTGTAAGGTGAGCTAGCTTTTGTTTCCCAGTCCTAAATGGAGTTGAAACACTTGCAGTTTCTGGTCCTATGAGCAAGAGTTGTTTTATGGTAAGAAGAGTCACTATTGCGCTGCCATTGCCATACACAGGACAAATAGCACTGGCGTCTGTTCCCAGCAAGTACAGTATATTGGACTGAAGGGGATCTACTGTTCTTGTCAGGTTCCTAAACAGAATTGAACTAGATATGGTCGTGTGTACGAAGCACACTTCTTTTGTTCTGAGCAAGCTCACTGTTCGGACCCCATAGGAAGCACAGTAGAGTAGAAGAGTACTCTTTTCTCAAAAGCAAAGTGTGTTTCTTGTAAGGCGAGCTTGCGTTTGTTTCGAGTCCTAAATGGAGTGGAATCACATGCAGTTTCTGGTCCTACGAGCAAGAGTTGCTTTCTGGTAAGGAAAGTCACTATTGCGCTCCCATTGCCATACACATTGCAAATAGCACATGCGTCTGTTCCCAGCAAGTACAGTGTATTGGAATGAAGAGGAGCTACTGTTCTTGTCAGGTTCCTAAGCAGAGTTGAACTCGATATGGCCCGTGTGTGTAGGAAGCACAGTTCTTATGTTCTGAGCAAGCTCACTGTTCTGGCCCTATAGGAAACACAGTAGAGTAGAAGAGTGCTCTTTTCTCTAAAGCAGAGTGTTTTTCATGTAAGGCGAGCTAGCATTTGTTTCCCAGTCCTAAATGGAGATGAATCACATGCAGTTACTGGTCCTACGAGCAAGAGTTGTTTTCTGGTAAGGAATGTCACTATTGTGCTCCCATTGCCATACACATTGCAAATAGCTCTCGCGTCTGCTCCCAGCAAGTACAGTGTATGGGACTGACGGAGGAGCTACTGTTCTTGTCAGTTTCATAAGCAGAGTTGAACTAGATATGGCCCGTGTGTGTAGGAAGCACAGTTTTTTTTTCTGAGCAAGCTCACTGTTCTGGCCCTATAGGAAACACAGTAGAGTAGAAGAGTGCTCTTTTCTCAAAAGCAGAGTGTGTTTCATGTAAGGCGAGCTAGCATTTGTTTCCCAGTCCTAAATGGAGATGAATCACATGCAATTTCTGGTCTTACGAGCAAGAGTTGTTTTCTGGTAAGGAATGTCACTATTGTGCTCCCATTGCCATACACAGTGCAAATAGCACATGCGTCTGTTCCCCGCAAGTAAAGTGTATTGGACTGAAGAGGAGCTACTGTTCTTGTCAGTTTCCTAAGCAGAGTTGAACTAGATATGGCACGTGTGTGTAGGAAGCATAGTTCTTTTGTTCTGAGCAAGCTCACTGTTCGGACCCCATAGGAAACACAGTAGAGTAGAAGAGTGCTCTTTTCTCAAAAGCAGAGTGTGTTTCTTGTAAGGTGAGCTAGCTTTTGTTTCCCAGTCCTAAATGGAGTTGAAACACTTGCAGTTTCTGGTCCTATGAGCAAGAGTTGTTTTATGGTAAGAAGAGTCACTATTGTGCTGCCATTGCC
The DNA here is from genome assembly GCF_949786415.1 of Peromyscus eremicus. Lineage (NCBI taxonomy): Eukaryota > Metazoa > Chordata > Mammalia > Rodentia > Cricetidae > Peromyscus > Peromyscus eremicus. Next base: position 18,759 of record NW_026736262.1, on the reverse strand, counting down.
ATACACAGGACAAATAGCACTGACGTCTGTTCCCAGCAAGTACAGTATATTGGACTGAAGAGGATCTACTGTTCTTGTCAGGTTCCTAAACAGAATTGAACTAGATATGGTCGTGTGTACGAAGCACAGTTCTTTTGTTCTGAGCAAGCTCACTGTTCGGACCCCATAGGAAGCACAGTAGAGTAGAAGAGTACTCTTTTCTCAAAAGCAAAGTGTGTTTCTTGTAAGGCGAGCTTGCGTTTGTTTCGAGTCCTAAATGGAGTGGAATCACATGCAGTTTCTGGTCCTACGAGCAAGAGTTGTTTTCTGGCAAGGAAAGTCACTATTGCGCTCCCATTGCCATACACAGTGCAAAGAGCACATGCGTCTGTTCCCAGCAAGTACAGTGTATTGGAATGAAGAGGAGCTACTGTTCTTGTCAGGTTCCTAAGCAGAGTTGAACTCGATATGGCCCGTGTGTGTAGGAAGCACAGTTCTTATGTTCTGAGCAAGCTCACTGTTCTGGCCCTATAGGAAACACAGTAGAGTAGAAGAGTGCTCTTTTCTCTAAAGCAGAGTGTTTTTCATGTAAGGCGAGCTAGCATTTGTTTCCCAGTCCTAAATGGAGATGAATCACATGCAGTTTCTGGTCCTACGAGCAAGAGTTGTTTTCTGCTAAGGAAAGTCACTATTGCGCTCCCATTGCATACACAGTGCAAATAGCACTCGCGTCTGTTCCCAGCAAGTACAGTGTATGGGACGGAAAAGGAGCTACTGTTCTTGTCAGTTTCCTAAGCAGAGTTGAAGTAGATATGGCCCGTGTGTGTAGGAAGCACAGTTCTTATGTTCTGAGCAAGTCACTGTTCTGGCCCTATAGGAAACACAGTAGAGTAGAAGAGTGCTCTTTTCTCAAAAGCGGAGTATGTTTCTTGTAAGGCGAGCTAGCGTTTGTTTCCTAGTCCTAAATGGAGTTGAATCACATGCAGTTTCAGGTCCTACGAACAAGAGTTCTTTTCTGGTAAGGAAAGACACATTGCGCTCCCATTGCCATACACAGTGCAAATAGCACTGGCGTCTGTTCCCAGCAAGTACAGTGTATTGGACTGGATAGGTGCTACTGTTCTTGTCAGTTTCCTAAGCAGAGTTGAACTAGATATGATCCGTGTTTGTAGGAAGCACAGTTCTTTTGTTCTTTGCAAGCTCACTGTTTGGACCACATAGGAAACACAGTAGAGTAGAAGAGTGCTCTTTTCTCTAAAGCAGAGTGTATTTCTTGTAAGGCATGCTAGCGTTTGTTTCGCAGTCCTAAATGGAGTTGAATCCCATGCAGTTTCTGGTACTACGAGCAAGAGTTGTTTTATGGTAAGAAGAGTCACTATTGCACTGCCATTGCCATACACAGGACAAAGAGCACTGGCATCTGTTCGCAGCAAGTACAGTGTATTTGGCTGAAGAGGATGTACTGTTCTTGTCAGGTTCCTAAGCAGACTTGAACTAGATATGGCCGTGTGTGTAGGAAGCACAGTTTTTTTGTTCTGAGCAAGCTCACTGTTCGGACCCCATAGGAAACACAGTATAGTAGAAGAGTGCTTTTTTCTCAAAAGCAGAGTGTGTTTCTTTTAAGGCGAGCTAGCGTTTGTTTCCCATTCCTAAATGGAGTGGAATCACATGCAGTTTGTGTTCCTACGAGCAAGAGTTGTTTTCTGGTAAGGAAAGTCACTATTGTGCTCCCATTGCCATACACAGTGCAAATAGCCCTCCCATCTGTTCCCAGCAAGTACAGTGTATTGGACTGAAGAGGCGCTACTGTTCTTCTCAGATTCCTAAGCAGAATTGAACTAGATATGGCCGTGTGTGGAGGAAGCACAGTTCTTTTGTTCTGAGCAAGTTCAGTGTTCGGACCCTATAGGAAACACAGTAGAGTAGAAGAGTGCTCTTTTCTCATAAGCAGAGTGTGTTTCTTGTAAGGCGAGCTATCATTTGTTTCCCAGTCCTAAATGGAGTTGAGGCACATGCAGTTTTTTGTCCTACGAGCAAGATTTGTTTTCTGGTAAGACGAGTCACTATTGTGCTCCAATTGCCATACACAGTGCAAATAGCACTCGCGTCTCTTCCCCGCAAGTACAGTGTATTGGACTGAAAAGGAGCTACTGTTCTTGTCAGTTTCCTAAGCAGAGTTGAACTAGATATGGCCCTTGTGTGTAGGAAGCACAGTTCTTTTGTTCTGAGCAAGCTCACTGTTCGGACCCCATAGGAAACACAGTAGAGTAGAAGAGTGCTCTTTTCTCAAAAGCAGAGTGTGTTTCATGTAAGGCGAGCTAGCATTTGTTTCCCAGACCTAAATGGAGTTGAATCACATGGAGCTTCTGGTCCTACGAGCAAGAGTTGTTTTATGGTAATGAAAGTCACTATTGTGCTCCCATTGCCCAACACAAGGCCAATAGCACTCGCATCTTTTCCCAGCAAGTACAGTGTATTGGACTGAAGAGGAGCTACTGTTCTTGTCAGTTTACTAAGCAGAGTTGAACTAGATATGGTCCGTGTGTGTAGGAAGCACAGTTCTTTTGTTCTGAGCAAGCTCACTGTTTGGACCCCATAGGAAACACAGTAGAGTAGAAGAGTGCTCTTTTCTCTAAAGCAGAGTGTGTTTCTTGTAAGGCGAGCTACCATTTGTTTCCCAGTCCTAAATGGAGTGGAATCACATGCAGTTTCTGGTCCTACGAGCAAGAGTTGTTTTCTGGTAAAGAAAGTCACTATTGCGCTCCCATTGCCATACACAGTGCAAATAGCCCTCCCGTCTGTTCCCAGCAAGTACAGTGTATTGGACTGAAGAGGAGCTCCTGTTTTTCTCAGTTTCCTAAGAAGAGTTGAACTAGGTATGGCCGTGTGTAGGATGCACAGTTCTTTTTTTCTGAGCAACTTCACTGTTCTGGCCCTATAGTAAGCACAGTAGAGTAGAAGAGTGCTCTTTTCTCAAAAGCAGAGTGTGTTTCTTGGAAGTCGAGCTAGCATTTGTTTCCCAGTCCTAAATGGAGTTGAGTCACATGCAGTTTTTGGTCCTACGAGCAAGAGTTGTTTTCTGGTAAGACGAGTCACTATTGTGCTCCAATTACCATACACAGTGCAAATAGCATTCGTGCCTGTTCCCCGCAAGTAAAGTGTATTGGACTGAAGAGGAGCTACTGTTCTTGTCAGTTTCCTAAGCAGAGTTGAACTAGATATGGCCCATGTGTAGGAAGCACAGTTCTTTTGTTCTGAGCAAGCTCACTGTTCTGGCCCTATAGGAAACACAGTAGAGTAGAAGAGTGCTCTTTTCTCTAATGCAGAATGTGTTTCTTGTAAGGCCAGCTAGTGTTTGTTTCCCACTCCTAAATGGAATTGAATCACATGCAGTTTCTGGTTCTACGAGCAAGAGTTGTTTTATGGTAAGAAGAGTCACTATTGTGCTGCCATTGCCATACACAGGACAAGTAGCACTGGCGTCTGTTCCCAGCAATTACAGTGTATTGGACTGAAGAGGATCTACTGTTCTTGTCAGGTTCCTAAGCAGACTTGAACTAGATATGGCCGTGTGTGTAGGAAGCACAGTTCATTTGTTCTGAGCAAGCTCACTGTTCGGACCCCATAGGAAACACAGTAGAGTAGAAGAGTGCTCTTTTCTCAAAAGCAGAGTGTGTTTCTTGTAAGGCAAGCTAGCGTTTGTTTCCCAGTCCTAAATGGTGTTGAATCACATGCAGTTTCTGGTCCTATGAGCAAGAGTTGTTTTCTGGTAAGGAAAGTCACTATTGCGCTCCCATTGCCATACACAGTGCAAATAGCACTCGCGTCTGTTCCCAGCAAGTACAGTGTATTGGACTGAAGAGGAGCTACTGTTCTTGTCAATTTCCTAAGCAGAGTTGAACTAGTTATGGCCTGTGTGTGTAGGAAGCACAGTTCTTATGTTCTGAGCAAGCTCACTGTTCTGGCCCTATAGGAAACACAGTAGAGTAGAAGAGTGCTCTTTTCTCTAAAGCAGAGTGTGTTTCTTGTAAGGCAAGCTAGCGTTTGTTTCCTAGTCCTAAATGGAGTAGAATCTCAAGCAGTTTCAGGTCCTACGAACAAGAGTTGTTTTCTGGTAAGGAAAGACACATTGCGCTCCAATTGCCATACACTGTGCAAATATCACTCGCGTCTATTCCCAGCAAGTACAGTGTATTGGACTGAAGACGATCTACTGTTCTTGTCAGGTTCCTAAGCAGACTTGAACTAGATATGGCCGTGTGTGTAGGAAGCACAGTTTTTTTGTTTTGAGCAAGCTCACTGTTCTTGCCCTATAGGAAGCACAGTAGAGTAGAAGAGTGCCCTTTTCTCAAAAGCAGAGTGTGTTTCTTGTAAAGCGAGCTAGAGTTTGTTTCCCAGTCCTAAATGGAGTTGAGTCACATGCAGTATTTTGTTCTATGAGCAAGAGTTGTTTTCTGGTAAGACGAGTCACTATTGTGCTCCAAATGCCATACACAGTGCAAATAGCACTGGCGTCTGTTCCCAGCAAGTACAGTGTATTGGACTGAAGAGGATCTACTGTTCTTTTCAGTTATCTAAGCAGAGGTGAACTAGATATGGCCCGTGTAGGAAGCACAGTTCTTTTGTTCTGAGCAAGCTCACTGTTCTGGCCCTGTAGGAAACACAGTAGAGTAGAAGTGTGCTCTTTTTCTAAAGCAGAGTGTGTGTCTTGTAAGGCGAGCTAGCATTTGTTTCCCAGTCCTAATTCGCGTTGAATCACATGCAGTTTGTGGTCCTACGAGCAAGAGTTGTTTTCTGGTAAGGAAAGTCACTATTGCGCTCTCATTGCCATACACAGTGTAAATAGCACTCGTGTCTCTTCCCAGCAAGTACAGTGTATTGGACTGAAGAGGAGCTACTGTTCTTGTCAGTTTCCCAAGCAGAGTTGAACTACATATGGTCCGTGTGTGTAGGAACCACAGTTCTTTTTTTCTGAGCAAGCTCACTGTTTGGACCCCATAGGAAACACTGTAGAGTAGAAGAGTGCTCTTTTCTCTAAAGCAGTGTGTTTCTTGTAAGGTGAGCTAGCGTTAGTTTCCCAGTCCTAAATGGAGTTGAATCACATGCAGTTTCTGGTCCTACGACCAAGAGTTGTTTTCTGGTAAGGAAAGTCACTATTGTGCTCCCATTGCCATACACAGTGCAAATACCACAAGCGTCTGTTCCCAGCAAGTACAGTGTATTGGACTGAAGAGGATCTACTGTTCTTCTCAGTTTCCTAAGCAGAGTTGAACTAGATATGGCCCGTGTGTCTAGGAAGCACAGTTCATTTGTTCTGAGCAAGCTAACTGTTCTGGCCCTATAGGAAACACAGTAGAGTAGATGAGTGCTCTTTTCTCAAAAGCAGAGTGTGTTTCTTGTAAGGTGAGCTAGAGTTTGTTTCCTAGTCCTAAATGGAGTTGAGTCACATGCAGTTTTTGGTCCTACGAGCAATAGTTGTTTTCTGGTAAGAAGAGTCACTATTGTGCTCCAATTGCTATACACAGTGCACATAGCACTCGCGTCTGTTCTCAGCAAGTACAGTGTATCGGACTGAAGAGGAGCTGCTGTTCTTGTCAGTTTCCTAAGCAGAGTTGAAATAGATATGGCCCGTGTGTTTAGGAAGCACAGTTATTATGTTCTGAGCAAGCTCACTGTTCTGGTCCTACAGGAAACACAGTAGAGTAGAAGAGTGCTCTTTTCTCAAAAGCAGAGTGTGTTTCTTGTAAGGCGAGCTAGCATTTGTTTCCAAGTCCTAAATTGAGTTGAATCACATGTAGTTTCTGGTCCTATGAGCAAGAGTTGTTTTCTGGTAAGGAAAGTCACTATTGCGCTCCCATTGCATACACAGTGCAAATAGCACTCGCGTTTATTCCCAGCAAGTGCAGTGTATGGGACTGAAAAGGAGCTACTGTTCTTGTCAGTTTCCTAAGCAGAGTTGAAGTAGATATGGCCCGTGTGTGTAGGAAGCACAGTTCTTATGTTCTGAGCAAGTCACTGTTCTGGCCCTATAGGAAGCACAGTAGAGTAGAAGAGTGCTCTTTTCTCAAAAGCGGAGTGTGTTTCTTGTAAGGCGAGCTAGCGTTTGTTTCCTAGTCCTAAATGGAGTTGAATCACATGCAGTTTCAGGTCCTACGATCAAGAGTTCTTTTCTGGTAAGGAAAGTCACATTGCGCTCCCATTGCCATACACAGTGCAAATAGCACTCGAGTCTGTTCCCAGCAAGGACAGTGTATTGGACTGGATAGGTGCTACTGTTCTTGTCAGTTTCCTAAGCAGAGTTGAACTAGATATGATCCGTGTTTGTAGGAAGCACAGTTCTTCTGTTCTTTGCAAGCTCACTGTTTGGACCCCATAGGAAACACAGTAGAGCAGAAGAGTGCTCTTTTCTCTAAAGCAGAGTGTGTTACTTGTAAGACGAGCTAGCGTTTGTTTCGCAGTCCTAAATGGAGTTGAATCCCATGCAGTTTCTGGTACTACGAGCAAGAGTTGTTTTCTGGTAAAAAGAGTCACTATTGCGCTGCCTTTGCCATACACAGGACAAATAGCACTGGCGTCTGTTCGCAGCAAGTACAGTGTATTGGGCTGAAGAGGATCTATTGTTCTTGTCAGGTTCCTAAGCAGACTTGAACTAGATATGGCCGTGTGTGTAGGAAGCACAGTTTTTTTTGTTCTGAGCAAGCTCACTGTTCGGACCCCATAGGAAACACAGTAGAGTAGAAGAGTGCTTTTTTCTCAAAAGCAGAGTGTGTTTCTTTTAAGGCGAGCTAGCGTTTGTTTCCCATTCCTAAATGGAGTGGAATCACATGCAGTTTGTGTTCCTACGAGCAAGAGTTGTTTTCTGGTAAGGAAAGTCACTATTCCGCTCCCATTGCCATACACAGTGCAAATAGCCCTCCCATCTGTTCCCAGCAAGTACAGTGTATTGGACTGAAGAGGAGCTACTGTTCTTCTCAGTTTCCTAAGCAGAATTGAACTAAATATGGCCGTGTGTGTAGGAAGCACAGTTCTTTTGTTCTGAGCAAGCTCACTGTTCTGGCCCTATAGGAAACACAGTAGAGTAGAAGAGTGCTCTTTTCTCAAAAGCAGAGTGTGTTTCTTGTAAGGCAAGCTAGCGTTTGTTTTCCAGTCCTAAATGGAGTTGAATCACATGCAGTTTCTAGTCCTACGAGCAAGAGTTGTTTTATGGTAAGAAGAGTCACTTTTGCGCTGCCCTTGCCATACACAGGACAAATAGCACTGGCGTCTGTTCCCAGCAAGTACAGTGTATTGGACTGAAGAGGATCTACTGTTCTTGTCAGGTTGCTAAGCAGAATTGAACTAGATATGGCCGTGTGTGTAGGAAGCACAGTTGTTTTGTTCTGAGCAAGTTCAGTGTTCGGACTCCATAGGAAACACAGCAGAGTAGAAGAGTGCTCTTTTCTCAAAAGCAGAGTGTGTTGCTTAAAAGTCGAGCTAGCGTTTGTTTCCCAGTCCTAAATGGAGTTGAGTCACATGCAGTTTTTTGTCCTACGAGCAAGATTTGTTTTCTGGTAAGACGAGTCACTATTGTGCTCCAATTGCCATACACAGTGCATATAGCACTGGCGTCTGTTCCCAGCAAGTACAGTGTATTGGACTGAAGAGGATCTACTGTTCTTGTCAGTTATCTAAGCAGAGTTGAACTAGATATGGCTCGTGTAGGAAGCACAGTTCTTTTGTTCTGAGCAAGCTCACTGTTCTGGCCCTGTAGGAAACACAGTAGAGTAGAAGTGTGCTCTTTTTCTAAAGCAGAGTGTGTTTCTTGTAAGGCGAGCTAGCATTTGTTTCCCAGTCCTAATTCGCGTTGAATCACATGCAGTTTGTGGTCCTACGAGCAAGAGTTGTTTTCTGGTAAGGAAAGTCACTATTTGGCTCTCATTGCCATACACAGTGTAAATAGCACTCGCGTCTGTTCCCAGCAAGTACAGTGTATTGGACTGAAGAGGAGCTACTGTTCTTGTCAGTTTCCTAAGCAGAGTTGAACTAGATATGGCCCGTGTGTGTAGGAAGCACAGTTCTTTTGTTCTGAGCAAGCTCACTGTTCTGGCCCTATAGGAAACACAGTAGAGTAGAAGAGTGCTCTTTTCTCTAAAGCAGAGTGTGTTTCTTTTAAGGCGAGCTAGCGTTTGTTTCCCAGTCTTAAATGGAGTTGAGTCACATGCAGTTTTTTGTTCTACGAGCAAGAGTTGTTTCTGGTAAGACGAGTCACTATTGTGCTCCAAATACCATACACAGTGCAAATAGCACTCGCGTCTGTTCCCCGCAAGTAAAGTGTATTGGACTGAAGAGGAGCTACTGTTCTTGTCAGTTTCCTAAGCAGAGTTGAACTAGATATGGCCCGTGTGTGTAGGAAGCACAGTTCTTTTGTTCTGAGCAAGATCACTGTTCTGGCCCTATAGGAAACACAGTAGAGTAGAAGAGTGCTCTTTTCTCAAAATCAGAGTGTGTTTCATGTAAGGCGAGCTAGCATTTGTTTCCCAGTCCTAAATGGAGATGAATCACATGCAATTTCTGGTCTTACGAGCAAGAGTTGTTTTCTGGTAAGGAATGTCACTATTGTGCTCCCATTGCCATACACAGTGCAAATAGCACATGCGTCTGTTCCCCACAAGTACAGTGTATTGGACTGAAGAGGCGCTACTGTTCTTCTCAGATTCCTAAGCAGAATTGAACTAGATATGGCCGTGTGTGGAGGAAGCACAGTTCTTTTGTTCTGAGCAAGTTCAGTGTTCGGACCCTATAGGAAACACAGTAGAGTAGAAGAGTGCTCTTTTCTCATAAGCAGAGTGTGTTTCTTGTAAGGCGAGCTATCATTTGCTTCCCAGTCCTAAATGGAGTTGAGGCACATGCAGTTTTTTGTCCTACGAGCAAGATTTGTTTTCTGGTAAGACGAGTCACTATTGCGCTCCAATTGCCATACACAGTGCAAATAGCACTCGCGTCTCTTCCCCGCAAGTACAGTGTATTGGACTGAAAAGGAGCTACTGTTCTTGTCAGTTTCCTAAGCAGAGTTGAACTAGATATGGCCCTTGTGTGTAGGAAGCACAGTTCTTTTGTTCTGAGCAAGCTCACTGTTCGGACCCCATAGGAAACACAGTAGAGTAGAAGAGTGCTCTTTTCTCAAAAGCAGAGTGTGTTTCATGTAAGGCGAGCTAGCATTTGTTTCCCAGACCTAAATGGAGTTGAATCACATGGAGCTTCTGGTCCTACGAGCAAGAGTTGTTTTATGGTAATGAAAGTCACTATTGTGCTCCCATTGCCCAACACAAGGCAAATAGCACTCGCATCTTTTCCCAGCAAGTACAGTGTATTGGACTGAAGAGGAGCTACTGTTCTTGTCAGTTTACTAAGCAGAGTTGAACTAGATATGGTCCGTGTGTGTAGGAAGCACAGTTCTTTTGTTCTGAGCAAGCTCACTGTTTGGACCCCATAGGAAACACAGTAGAGTAGAAGAGTGCTCTTTTCTCTAAAGCAGAGTGTGTTTCTTGTAAGGCGAGCTACCGTTTGTTTCCCAGTCCTAAATGGAGTGGAATCACATGCAGTTTCTGGTCCTACGAGCAAGAGTTGTTTTCTGGTAAAGAAAGTCACTATTGCGCTCCCATTGCCATACACAGTGCAAATAGCCCTCCCGTCTGTTCCCAGCAAGTACAGTGTATTGGACTGAAGAGGAGCTCCTGTTTTTCTCAGTTTCCTAAGAAGAGTTGAACTAGGTATGGCCGTGTGTAGGATGCACAGTTCTTTTTTTCTGAGCAACTTCACTGTTCTGGCCCTATAGGAAGCACAGTAGAGTAGAAGAGTGCTCTTTTCTCAAAAGCAGAGTGTGTTTCTTGGAAGTCGAGCTAGCATTTGTTTCCCAGTCCTAAATGGAGTTGAGTCACATGCAGTTTTTGGTCCTACGAGCAAGAGTTGTTTTCTGGTAAGACGAGTCACTATTGTGCTCCAATTACCATACACAGTGCAAATAGCACTCGTGTCTGTTCCCCGCAAGTAAAGTGTATTGGACTGAAGAGGAGCTACTGTTCTTGTCAGTTTCCTAAGCAGAGTTGAACTAGATATGGCCCATGTGTAGGAAGCACAGTTCTTTTGTTCTGAGCAAGCTCACTGTTCTGGCCCTATAGGAAACACAGTAGAGTAGAAGAGTGCTCTTTTCTCTAATGCAGAATGTGTTTCTTGTAAGGCCAGCTAGTGTTTGTTTCCCACTCCTAAATGGAATTGAATCACATGCAGTTTCTGGTTCTACGAGCAAGAGTTGTTTTATGGTAAGAAGAGTCACTATTGTGCTGCCATTGCCATACACAGGACAAGTAGCACTGGCGTCTGTTCCCAGCAATTACAGTGTATTGGACTGAAGAGGATCTACTGTTCTTGTCAGGTTCCTAAGCAGACTTGAACTAGATATGGCCGTGTGTGTAGGAAGCACAGTTCATTTGTTCTGAGCAAGCTCACTGTTCGGACCCCATAGGAAACACAGTAGAGTAGAAGAGTGCTCTTTTCTCAAAAGCAGAGTGTGTTTCTTGTAAGGCAAGCTAGCGTTTGTTTCCCAGTCCTAAATGGTGTTGAATCACATGCAGTTTCTGGTCCTATGAGCAAGAGTTGTTTTCTGGTAAGGAAAGTCACTATTGCGCTCCCATTGCCATACACAGTGCAAATAGCACTCGCGTCTGTTCCCAGCAAGTACAGTGTATTGGACTGAAGAGGAGCTACTGTTCTTGTCAATTTCCTAAGCAGAGTTGAACTAGTTATGGCCCGTGTGTGTAGGAAGCACAGTTCTTATGTTCTGAGCAAGCTCACTGTTCTGGCCCTATAGGAAACACAGTAGAGTAGAAGAGTGCTCTTTTCTCTAAAGCAGAGTGTGTTTCTTGTAAGGCAAGCTAGCGTTTGTTTCCTAGTCCTAAATGGAGTAGAATCACAAGCAGTTTCAGGTCCTACGAACAAGAGTTGTTTTCTGGTAAGGAAAGACACATTGCGCTCCAATTGCCATACACTGTGCAAATATCACTCGCGTCTGTTCCCAGCAAGTACAGTGTATTGGACTGAAGAGGATCTACTGTTCTTGTCAGGTTCCTAAGCAGACTTGAACTAGATATGGCCATGTGTGTAGGATTCACAGTTTTTTTGTTTTGAGCAAGCTCACTGTTCTTGCCCTATAGGAAGCACAGTAGAGTAGAAGAGTGCCCTTTTCTCAAAAGCAGAGTGTGTTTCTTGTAAAGCGAGCTAGAGTTTGTTTCCCAGTCCTAAATGGAGTTGAGTCACATGCAGTATTTTGTTCTATGAGCAAGAGTTGTTTTCTGGTAAGACGAGTCACTATTGTGCTCCAAATGCCATACACAGTGCAAATAGCACTGGCGTCTGTTCCCAGCAAGTACAGTGTATTGGACTGAAGAGGATCTACTGTTCTTTTCAGTTATCTAAGCAGAGTTGAACTAGATATGGCCCGTGTAGGAAGCACAGTTCTTTTGTTCTGAGCAAGCTCACTGTTCTGGCCCTGTAGGAAACACAGTAGAGTAGAAGTGTGCTCTTTTCTCAAAAGCAGAGTGTGTTTCTTGTAAGGCGAGCTAGCATTTGTTTCCAAGTCCTAAATTGAGTTGAATCACATGTAGTTTCTGGTCCTACGAGCAAGAGTTGTTTTCTGGTAAGGAAAGTCACTATTGCGCTCCCATTGCATACACAGTGCAAATAGCACTCGCGTCTATTCCCAGCAAGTGCAGTGTATGGGACTGAAAAGGAGCTACTGTTCTTGTCAGTTTCCTAAGCAGAGTTGAAGTAGATATGGCCCGTGTGTGTAGGAAGCACAGTTCTTATGTTCTGAGCAAGTCACTGTTCTGGCCCTATAGGAAGCACAGTAGAGTAGAAGAGTGCTCTTTTCTCAAAAGCGGAGTGTGTTTCTTGTAAGGCGAGCTAGCGTTTGTTTCCTAGTCCTAAATGGAGTTGAATCACATGCAGTTTCAGGTCCTACGATCAAGAGTTCTTTTCTGGTAAGGAAAGTCACATTGCGCTCCCATTGCCATACACAGTGCAAATAGCACTCGAGTCTGTTCCCAGCAAGGACAGTGTATTGGACTGGATAGGTGCTACTGTTCTTGTCAGTTTCCTAAGCAGAGTTGAACTAGATATGATCCGTGTTTGTAGGAAGCACAGTTCTTTTGTTCTTTGCAAGCTCACTGTTTGGACCCCATAGGAAACACAGTAGAGCAGAAGAGTGCTCTTTTCTCTAAAGCAGAGTGTGTTACTTGTAAGACGAGCTAGCGTTTGTTTCGCAGTCCTAAATGGAGTTGAATCCCATGCAGTTTCTGGTACTACGAGCAAGAGTTGTTTTCTGGTAAAAAAGTCACTATTGCGCTGCCTTTGCCATACACAGGACAAATAGCACTGGCGTCTGTTCGCAGCAAGTACAGTGTATTGGGCTGAAGAGGATCTATTGTTCTTGTCAGGTTCCTAAGCAGACTTGAACTAGATATGGCCGTGTGTGTAGGAAGCACAGTTTTTTTTGTTCTGAGCAAGCTCACTGTTCGGACCCCATAGGAAACACAGTAGAGTAGAAGAGTGCTTTTTTCTCAAAAGCAGAGTGTGTTTCTTTTAAGGCGAGCTAGCGTTTGTTTCCCATTCCTAAATGGAGTGGAATCACATGCAGTTTGTGTTCCTACGAGCAAGAGTTGTTTTCTGGTAAGAAAAGTCACTATTGCGCTCCCATTGCCATACACAGTGCAAATAGCCCTCCCATCTGTTCCCAGCAAGTACAGTGTATTGGACTGAAGAGGAGCTACTGTTCTTCTAAGTTTCCTAAGCAGAATTGAACTAAATATGGCCGTGTGTGTAGGAAGCACAGTTCTTTTGTTCTGAGCAAGCTCACTGTTCTGGCCCTATAGGAAACACAGTAGAGTAGAAGAGTGCTCTTTTCTCAAAAGCAGAGTGTGTTTCTTGTAAGGCGAGCTAGCGTTTGTTTTCCAGTCCTAAATGGAGTTGAATCACATGCAGTTTCTAGTCCTACGAGCAAGAGTTGTTTTATGGTAAGAAGAGTCACTTTTGCGCTGCCCTTGCCATACACAGGACAAATAGCACTGGCGTCTGTTCCCAGCAAGTACAGTGTATTGGACTGAAGAGGATCTACTGTTCTTGTCAGGTTGCTAAGCAGAATTGAACTAGATATGGCCGTGTGTGTAGGAAGCACAGTTGTTTTGTTCTGAGCAAGTTCAGTGTTCGGACTCCATAGGAAACACAGCAGAGTAGAAGAGTGCTCTTTTCTCAAAAGCAGAGTGTGTTGCTTAAAAGTCGAGCTAGCGTTTGTTTCCCAGTCCTAAATGGAGTTGAGTCACATGCAGTTTTTTGTCCTACGAGCAAGATTTGTTTTCTGGTAAGACGAGTCACTATTGTGCTCCAATTGCCATACACAGGACAAATAGCACTGGCGTCTGTTCCCAGCAAGTACAGTATATTGGACTGAAGAGGATCTACTGTTCTTGTCAGGTTCCTAAACAGAATTGAACTAGATATGGTCGTGTGTACGAAGCACAGTTCTTTTGTTCTGAGCAAGCTCACTGTTCGGACCCCATAGGAAGCACAGTAGAGTAGAAGAGTACTCTTTTCTCAAAAGCAAAGTGTGTTTCTTGTAAGGCGAGCTTGCGTTTGTTTCGAGTCCTAAATGGAGTGGAATCACATGCAATTTCTGGTCCTACGAGCAAGAGTTGTTTTCTGGCAAGGAAAGTCACTATTGCGCTCCCATTGCCATACACAGTGCAAATAGCACATGCGTCTGTTCCCAGCAAGTACAGTGTATTGGAATGAAGAGGAGCTACTGTTCTTGTCAGGTTCCTAAGCAGAGTTGAACTCGATATGGCCCGTGTGTGTAGGAAGCACAGTTCTTATGTTCTGAGCAAGCTCACTGTTCTGGCCCTATAGGAAACACAGTAGAGTAGAAGAGTGCTCTTTTCTCTAAAGCAGAGTGTTTTTCATGTAAGGCGAGCTAGCATTTGTTTCCCAGTCCTAAATGGAGATGAATCACATGCAGTTTCTGGTCCTACGAGCAAGAGTTGTTTTCTGCTAAGGAAAGTCACTATTGCGCTCCCATTGCATACACAGTGCAAATAGCACTCGCGTCTGTTCCCAGCAAGTACAGTGTATGGGACGGAAAAGGAGCTACTGTTCTTGTCAGTTTCCTAAGCAGAGTTGAAGTAGATATGGCCCGTGTGTGTAGGAAGCACAGTTCTTATGTTCTGAGCAAGTCACTGTTCTGGCCCTATAGGAAACACAGTAGAGTAGAAGAGTGCTCTTTTCTCAAAAGCGGAGTATGTTTCTTGTAAGGCGAGCTAGCGTTTGTTTCCTAGTCCTAAATGGAGTTGAATCACATGCAGTTTCAGGTCCTACGAACAAGAGTTCTTTTCTGGTAAGGAAAGACACATTGCGCTCCCATTGCCATACACAGTGCAAATAGCACGCGCGTCTGTTCCCAGCAAGTACAGTGTATTGGACTGGATAGGTGCTACTGTTCTTGTCAGTTTCCTAAGCAGAGTTGAACTAGATATGATCCGTGTTTGTAGGAAGCACAGTTCTTTTGTTCTTTGCAAGCTCACTGTTTGGACCACATAGGAAACACAGTAGAGTAGAAGAGTGCTCTTTTCTCTAAAGCAGAGTGTATTTCTTGTAAGGCATGCTAGCGTTTGTTTCGCAGTCCTAAATGGAGTTGAATCCCATGCAGTTTCTGGTACTACGAGCAAGAGTTGTTTTATGGTAAGAAGAGTCACTATTGCACTGCCATTGCCATACACAGGACAAAGAGCACTGGCATCTGTTCGCAGCAAGTACAGTGTATTTGGCTGAAGAGGATCTACTGTTCTTGTCAGGTTCCTAAGCAGACTTGAACTAGATATGGCCGTGTGTGTAGGAAGCACAGTTTTTTTGTTCTGAGCAAGCTCACTGTTCGGACCCCATAGGAAACACAGTACAGTAGAAGAGTGCTTTTTTCTCAAAAGCAGAGTGTGTTTCTTTTAAGGCGAGCTAGCGTTTGTTTCCCATTCCTAAATGGAGTGGAATCACATGCAGTTTGTGTTCCTACGAGCAAGAGTTTTTTTCTGGTAAGGAAAGTCACTATTGTGCTCCCATTGCCATACACAGTGCAAATAGCCCTCCCATCTGTTCCCAGCAAGTACAGTGTATTGGACTGAAGAGGCGCTACTCTTCTTCTCAGATTCCTATGCAGAATTGAACTAGATATGGCCGTGTGTGGAGGAAGCACAGTTCTTTTGTTCTGAGCAAGTTCAGTGTTCGGACCCTATAGGAAACACAGTAGAGTAGAAGAGTGCTCTTTTCTCATAAGCAGAGTGTGTTTCTTGTAAGGCGAGCTATCATTTGTTTCCCAGTCCTAAATGGAGTTGAGGCACATGCAGTTTTTTGTCCTACGAGCAAGATTTGTTTTCTGGTAAGACGAGTCACTATTGTGCTCCAATTGACATACACAGTGCAAATAGCCCTCCCGTCTGTTCCCAGCAAGTACAGTGTATTGGACTGAAGAGGAGCTCCTGTTTTTCTCAGTTTCCTAAGAAGAGTTGAACTAGGTATGGCCCGTGTGTAGGATGCACAGTTCTTTTTTTCTGAGCAACTTCACTGTTCTGGCCCTATAGGAAGCACAGTAGAGTAGAAGAGTGCTCTTTTCTCAAAAGCAGAGTGTGTTTCTTGGAAGTCGAGCTAGCATTTGTTTCCCAGTCCTAAATGGAGGTGAGTCACATGCAGTTTTTGGTCCTACGAGCAAGAGTTGTTTTCTGGTAAGACGAGTCACTATTGTGCTCCAATTACCATACACAGTGCAAATAGCACTCGTGTCTGTTCCCCGCAAGTAAAGTGTATTGGACTGAAGAGGAGCTACTGTTCTTGTCAGTTTCCTAAGCAGAGTTGAACTAGATATGGCACGTGTGTGTAGGAAGTATAGTTCTTTTGTTCTGAGCAAGCTCACTGTTCGGACGCCATAGGAAACACAGTAGAGTAGAAGAGTGCTATATTCTCAAAAGCAGAGTGTGTTTCATGTAAGGCGAGCTAGCATTTGTTTCCCAGTCCTAAATGGAGTTGAATCACATGCAGTTTCTGGTACTACGAGCAAGAGTTGTTTTCTCGTAAGGAAAGTCACTATTGTGCTCCCATTGCCATACACAGTGCAAATAGCACTCGCGTCTGTTCCCAGAAAGTACAGTGTATCGGACTGAAGAGGAGCTACTGTTCTTGTCCATTTCCTAAGCAGAGTTGAACTAGATATGGCCCATGTGTAGGAAGCACAGTTCTTTTGTTCTGAGCAAGCTCACTGTTCTGGCCCTATAGGAAACACAGTAGAGTAGAAGAGTGCTCTTTTCTCTAATGCAGAATGTGTTTCTTGTAAGGCCAGCTAGTGTTTGTTTCCCACTCCTAAATGGAGTTGAATCACATGCAGTTTCTGGTTCTACGAGCAAGAGTTGTTTTATGTTAAGAAGAGTCACTATTGTGCTGCCATTGCCATACACAGGACAAGTAGCACTGGCGTCTGTTCCCAGCAATTACAGTGTATTGGACTGAAGAGGATCTACTGTTCTTGTCAGGTTCCTAAGCAGACTTGAACTAGATATGGCCGTGTGTGTAGGAAGCACAGTTCATTTGTTCTGAGCAAGCTCACTGTTCGGACCCCATAGGAAACACAGTAGAGTAGAAGAGTGCTCTTTTCTCAAAAGCAGAGTGTGTTTCTTGTAAGGCAAGCTAGCGTTTGTTTCCCAGTCCTAAATGGTGTTGAATCACATGCAGTTTCTGGTCCTACGAGCAAGAGTTGTTTTCTGGTAAGGAAAGTCACTATCGTGCTCCCATTGCCATACACAGTGCAAATAGCACTCGCGTCTGTTCCCAGCAAGTACAGTGTATTGTACTGAAGAGGAGCTACTGTTCTTGTCAGTTTCCTAAGCAGAGTTGAACTAGTTATGGCCTGTGTGTGTAGGAAGCACAGTTCTTATGTTCTGAGCAAGCTCACTGTTCTGGCCCTATAGGAAACACAGTAGAGTAGAAGAGTGCTCTTTTCTCTAAAGCAGAGTGTGTTTCTTGTAAGGCAAGCTAGCGTTTGTTTCCTAGTCCTAAATGGAGTGGAAATCACAAGCAGTTTCAGGTCCTACGAACAAGAGTTGTTTTCTGGTAAGGAAAGACACATTGCGCTCCAATTGCCATACACTGTGCAAATAACACTCGCGTCTGTTCCCAGCAAGTACAGTGTATTGGACTGAAGAGGATCTACTGTTCTTGTCAGGTTCCTAAGCAGACTTGAACTAGATATGGCCGTGTGTGTAGGAAGCACAGTTTTTTTTTTTTGAGCAAGCTCACTGTTCTTGCCCTATAGGAAGCACAGTAGAGTAGAAGAGTGCTCTTTTCTCAAAAGCAGAGTGTGTTTCTTGTAAAGCGAGCTAGAGTTTGTTTCCCAGTCCTAAATGGAGTTGAGTCACATGCAGTATTTTGTTCTATGAGCAAGAGTTGTTTTCTGGTAAGACGAGTCACTATTGTGCTCCAAATGCCATACACAGTGCAAATAGCACTGGCGTCTGTTCCCAGCAAGTACAGTGTATTGGACTGAAGAGGATCTACTGTTCTTGTCAGTTATCTAAGCAGAGGTGAACTAGATATGGCCCGTGTAGGAAGCACAGTTCTTTTGTTCTGAGCAAGCTCACTGTTCTGGCACTGTAGGAAACACAGTAGAGTAGAAGTGTGCTCTTTTTCTAAAGCAGAGTGTGTTTCTTGTAAGGCGAGCTAGCATTTGTTTCCCAGTCCTAATTCGCGTTGAATCACATGCAGTTTGTGGTCCTACGAGCAAGAGTTGTTTTCTGGTAAGGAAAGTCACTATTGTGCTCTCATTGCCATACACAGTGTAAATAGCACTCGTGTCTCTTCCCAGCAAGTACAGTGTATTGGACTGAAGAGGAGCTACTGTTCTTGTCAGTTTCCTAAGCAGAGTTGAACTACATATGGTCCGTGTGTGTAGGAACCACAGTTCTTTTTTTCTGAGCCAGCTCACTGTTTGGACCCCATAGGAAACACTGTAGAGTAGAAGAGTGCTCTTTTCTCTAAAGCAGTGTGTTTCTTGTAAGGTGAGCTAGCGTTTGTTTCCCAGTCCTAAATGGAGTTGAATCACATGCAGTTTCTGGTCCTACGACCAAGAGTTGTTTTCTGGTAAGGAAAGTCACTATTGTGCTCCCATTGCCATACACAGTGCAAATACCACAAGCGTCTGTTCCCAGCAAGTACAGTGTATTGGACTGAAGAGGATCTACTGTTCTTCTCAGTTTCCTAAGCAGAGTTGAACTAGATATGGCCCGTGTGTCTAGGAAGCACAGTTCATTTGTTCTGAGCAAGCTAACTGTTCTGGCCCTGTAGGAAACACAGTAGAGTAGATGAGTGCTATTTTCTCAAAAGCAGAGTGTGTTTCTTGTAAGGTGAGCTAGAGTTTGTTTCCTAGTCCTAAATAGAGTTGAGTCACATGCAGTTTTTGGTCCTACGAGCAATAGTTGTTTTCTGGTAAGAAGAGTCACTATTGTGCTCCAATTGCTATACACAGTGCACATAGCACTCGCGTCTGTTCTCAGCAATTACAGTGTATCGGACTGAAGAGGAGCTGCTGTTCTTGTCAGTTTCCTAAGCAGAGTTGAAATAGATATGGCCCGTGTGTTTAGGAAGCACAGTTATTATGTTCTGAGCAAGCTCACTGTTCTGGTCCTACAGGAAACACAGTAGAGTAGAAGAGTGCTCTTTTCT